>NC_134268.1:46550133-46735133 GCF_031893055.1 Leptodactylus fuscus | reverse complement strand
AATTAAAATTGGTGCCAAGATACTTCAATGTACAAATGAGCTCCTTGGAGTAACAACAGCATCATCGTTTCTACAAAGAGCTCATTTGCATATTGACAAAACAGCAATATTTTGGCAAAGGAGGCAGCAACTCACAAGTAGAAAGCATGGTTTGATTCTGATAACCCTAATCTATCTATCTGCAGGGTTGGGGTAATATACTTGCTGGACTATTCTCTCTGCATATTTTAAGCGGAATTGGGGATGCAGTCCCGAACGGTGGCCCAATGCTAGTGTGACCACAGGCTTAGAGAGACCACTGTGAGTCTCTGTACAATGCTATAGAATACTGTATGTTGGCACTATACAAGCAACAGCAATAAAAAATGAAACAATAAATTGCTGTTTATTGATGCTACATGTGCAAATCTTGAATAAAATACATATTCCAGTTGGATGACTTTCAGCAGAGTAATATAGCACAGAAGATAAAGATAGCCATTGAAAAGCCATGTCAACACTATGTCAACTTATATTTTGTTACATCTGTACCTCATGAAACTGCTGACATTCAGAGGTGTCCATCCTCACCTTTACACAGATTTCAATAAGAGCTACAGTTTTTAATGGTACAAGTCAATTATTGCAACTAGAGATGAGCGAACACTAAAATGTCCGAGGTTCGAAATCCGATTCGAACAGCCGCACACTGTTCGACTGTTCGAACAGATTTCAAACCCCATTATAGTCTATGGGGGGAAATGCTCGTTTCAGGGGTATGCAAAATTCGATCAAATTATACTTACCAAGTCCACGAGTGACGGTCGGGTTGGATTCTCCTTGAAGTCTTCTCCCGGCTCAGCGTCCCCGCGTCTTCTTCCAGCTGGAATTCACTCTACCTAGGCAGCGGGGCCTAGGCAGAGCCACCTGCGCATGCGCTGTCATGCATGGACATGCGCAGTCAGTTCTGCCCGGCCCGACGCCTGAGCAGAGCCGACTGGGCATGCAAGGGCATGCCCAGTCGGTTCTGCCTAGGCCGGATGCCTAGGCAGAGTGAATTCCAGCTGGAAGACGCCGTGGGGACGCTGCACGGAGAAGACTTCTAAAGGTAAGAGAAGAACCAGCGTTGATTGGCAGAATGTATAGCATTCTGCCAATCAACGCTGGTTCTGCATCGAACCTTAAAGTTCGAACAGCTAGTAGTGTTCGATCGAGTACAAGTATGTCGAATACCGTAGTATTCAATCGAACACCTACTCGATCAAAGACTACTCGCTCATCTCTAATTGCAACATATTAGCAATTCACAATGCAGCCACTGGCCACATATAAATACTATAGCATAAAAACTCCAGACAAGTGTCAACAGCTGGTCATCTTGCATCACTCATCTTGGAAAATGTCAAACCAAGAGTAAAGGTAAGAAAGGACGGAGAGTCTGAGATCTGAAAAGAGAAAGGGGTAATGGGTTCAGTATCACTCTCAGTTTGCAGATGACTACAGGTCATGCTACACCAAGTACAGTAACTTATACAAGTCCAGTCTTTATGCTAAACAGGATCATTGGATTGGAGGAACCCTTCCTGGCCTGATCTCCTGGACCACCTATGACCAGAACTCTGAGTGATGGACCACTAACTGCCTGAAATAGACTTAGGAAAATATATGGACTGGCTGAAGTCAAACTTTCCAATGTACCATTGTCCGCTGCAACAACCTGTAGTATATTTGACTGCAGGGGCCACAGAATATAGTCATTGTGTGCAGTGTTACACGTATCAGTGATACCTAGGTGTTGCAGGTGATGATAGGAACATTGAAAGTCTGTCTATATTGCTCAGATGTTGTATCTCTCTCTGTCTGTTGTGATACTCAGGAGAACTGAGAGCAGAGAGCAGAATATTCTGGTTCTACCATTTAGGAGTTTACATATAGACCATTTTCCTATCTGGGGTGAAACTAGCACCAGACACCACCTCCAGATTTTTGACCCACTGGCCAGATCTCTGGGCAAATGACACTTTCAGCTGAGGCCACAGCCCACTTTATTGCTGACATAGATCAGGCGCCATGATCGGACTTCTGTACTGCTTCACATAAACCTATCCAGGGATCGTGTGGCAGTGAGTAGGATACAGAGAAAAAAAACTTGAGCCTTGGCTCTTGTGATCTCACTCGGAGATCTTAGCAATGTTCTAAGCCATATCTACATAGGTGTTAGGATTGGGTCCCGCAGGGTTCCCGTCCAGCGCATAGCACCACCTGCGGGCCAATCCAACCCTCGCCCTCTGCATCGTGCAGTGAAGTGTCTGGAGTCTAAGTCCAGCTTTCGGCCCACTGAGCATGCTCAGACATTTTGGAGCCGTTCAGAGGCTAAGTACCAGTCTTTCCCTACTGAGCATGCTAAGACATTTTGGAGCCGCTCAGAGGCTAAGTCCCGTTTTGCCCATACTGAGCATGATCGGTGACATCATGGCCACCGCCCTTTTCGGCGGGGACTAGCCTTTATATGGTGTGAGCCGACGCCCACCTGGTTAATTCATTAACCATTAACTGGTTAATTCCAGGTTCCAGTTAATGGTAGGAGCAGTTTCTAGGGATCTAGGTATGATTCCTTGGCCCTGCAAGTGGGAATCAGTAGCCCATTTAACTGTCTCCTCACTTAGTAGCTCCTAGCTGTTGCAGGAGCATGTTTTGTTGCTTAGCAGCCTTGCTGTTTCAGCTGTACTGTGCACCTGTCCAGTGAGGTTAAATGGCAGGGTGTTGTTGCAGCTTGTTTCATTGTGTACCACGCCACATGACTGCCAGTGCAGTTTAACTGGTAGCACACTTCAGACCTTACAGCTGCCTATCTGGGCCTGTGGACCTCGCTGCAGTGCCTTGCAGACTAGCAGGTCTGTCGTTTAAAAATATTATTTTTAAATATATACCCAGAACCGTAACAATAGGTAGTTGTTACCAATCTAAAATTTGTTCTGTTACTAAATCAATGTACTAAAATTGGTTATTTTACCATAATATATCTATGAAATAAGTTTATCTCTGCAATATTATCTATTGAAGTATACATAGAAGAGTCATGGAAACAGAAGATTGGTGGCAAAAAATACAACATGGTTTATCTAGTCTACCCTTATACTGTATTGTTATTTCCTTTTTCTCTTAGGATAAATATTTTTCTCCAAGACTTGATTAAATGTATTGTAGATTTTCCACCTACATCTGCTAATTTTTTTTCCAAGTGTGAACACTAGATTTCCCTCCTGAACTTTTTGTTAATAGCTAAGGGTTTTGATCATGCCCTACAATTCTCTTGTTTTATCAAAGTTACACCAAGTAATTTCTTTAAAGGGGTTCTCCTGGAATTGTAGCAAACTTAGGATCAGCCATGATAGATGTAAAAAAGTCATACTTACCTATCCTTTGCCACCTATCCTTGGTGCTCTGTTGTATAGCCAAAGACCCCTTTCCCAACCCATATCAGCACTCAACAGTCCAGAAGAGGAGACACTTACAGGATCACTGAGGACACCAGTCTCAGTAGTCCTGTGAGCCTCTCCTCTAATGGACCATCATTAGTAAGGAACAGGCAACTGATGTCACCAGTCCCTCAAATGTGCCTCTGGTCAGGGATTGGTCTCATTGGTCATGTGAACCTCTCCACTTGGCGAGTCTCACCACATGAGGGAAAGGGGACCATGACTGTACAATGGAGCACCCAGGTTAGGTGAGTTTTTGTTTTACACCTAGCTTGGATAGCCGTGAGCTTTCTATTTTTCTTGGACAACTTCTTTAATTCTATCTACTGTATGGTTTTTTCCTAATACCCTCCACTACTTTGGTAGCTCATCTTCGGACACATTCAATTTATCTCTTTATGTAGTTGGGACTTCAGAACTGGATGCAGTACTCTAGATGTGATCTTACTAGTCTTCTGTACAGTGAAAATTCACAAAAATCTACAGAAATACTGTACATATTCTCCTATAACTGATCTAGAGTACAACTAATATAGCAATAGAACTATATTTTAGTGTTCTATTTTTGTTGTTCCTACTCTTGTACTCTTTCCAATGGATTCATCTGTTTCTAATGGTTAAGTCTCAGCCAAGCATTTAAATTTCTTTTCATGCTGCTTGGCTGCGCTGCTTACTAATAAGTTATCAGACATCAGTACCCCTAAATCCTTCTCTTCTGAAGTCCCAACTAACTCAGAGCTGCCAACACTTACATGGAGGGTTTCATGCATTAAGGGTCCAGTTTTTGGCAGCCACAACATTCCCCTGGGCTTATCAGCATTAGAAGACATACTGCAGGTTACTGATTTAGTTAAACCAATATCTGTATTTTATAGACAGCTGATGTGGACCTTTTCCATAGTGACTATTTTGCTTTCTTACACGGTCCTGTATAGAGTTGGTGATGTGGACCTTTTCCCCCAGGAAGGAACATTTGCTTCAGAAGCAGAGTGCTAACGTTAAAAATCTAGAAACTTCACAAAGATATATTGAATACCCAAGGCCCATCCCTAATATGTACATAGTATACATTAATGTAGGTCAAAACCTTTCACAGGATCTACAGTTTTATATAGAGTAATGAATTGTTGTTGGTTGAAGAGAAGAGGTATTTCAGACCCAAATGTACCACAACTTTAGGCATGATAATGCATATATTTGGAGAATGTCTTATCAACCTAAAATTGAAGGAATTTCTTGAAGTTACAGAGCTCAGTATGGGCTTTTTGCCCAAAATGTTGCCTCTTCGCATTTGCGGTCATAAAGTGGCTTATTCTTATATTTTAAACTTTTAAAAAATTTAGTTTGACACCCTAAGGGCTGACACTCCAAGTTGTAGGAAATCTGCTTTTTAGTTCTCAATTTTGCAGGAGTTTTTGATCCAAACTCAGAAGTGGCTACAAAAGGAATATAAAATATAAAGGAAGCTCTTATACTTCTTCCATCTGCTCAATCCACTCCTGGCTTTGGCACAAAAGTCCACCCAAAAAACTGAAAAAGCTGCTTTACCATTGTGGATCCTAAGCCTAAAAATACACACAAGCAGAGCCTGGTTTAAGGAAATCAATAGTGCATAAATCTAGTATATACAATAAAGCATAATATAGCATGTATGGTGCAGTAATGAGAGATGGTAATGCGCCTCTCATTACTGCCATAGGTTATTTTCTCTTGCGCTACAACCCTGAATAGTGTTTATTTCCTCTTCCAATTGGATTTCTGCAGGACTGGTCTGGCTACACGGGAGGTAGACTGGACTGACAATTTCGGCACAGCTATTGATTGATGTTATCTACTTTTACAAATCAGAGTCTGAGGAAGGTCTCAGGACCGAAAACGTTTACTCACTCAACTTTATAATAAACGCTGATTGGTTTACACTATCCAGTGTGAAGTTCATCTTTTATCTTACAAGATGGGGTGGGATCCTCACTTCACACTCTGGGACCACGACTGTATCCCTATACACATCAGAAACATTGTATAGCTCCCCCAGGTTTCTGACATATGTGTGGTCTAGGATAGTTCTTGTGTAGGAGTCAGCCCAGGTGTGGGTCCTTGGTTCGTTCCTGGGCCATAAAAAGCTGCAGAGCCTGCACTTCAGGTAAATCCTGGGAGCCAGAGGAGGCACCTGGGTCTGTCCTGAAATACTGTGAGTCTGGTGAGACTGTACTGTGCTATTTTGTTTGTTCATGTGGTTGGTAGTAAGCCACATGTATAGCTAGTTTTTTTGAATGTTTACTTAATACTTGGACAAACAGGGTTTTGTTTGATTTTTTTTCCTGAAGTTAAGGCAGTATTTTATTTTGTTTATTCTGTACCTGAAGTGAAGTTTTTTTTTATTTTGCAGTTTTTCGAAATAAACTTGTTTGCCCAACACATCATGTTCCTGTCCTGACTGGTTGAGTTTGCACCACTGCTGCTACCGAACTACCTTCACCACACCTTCCAATCCCATATGGAGGATTATCCCTTTTAAAATATCACTGGGTATTTATATTGTCACACGATACTTGGCTGCTCAGATCACGGCATCCAGAGGGGAGGCATTTGTTGCTGCATCCTGATGCCCATATGTTATCAGTCAGTAGAAGTGCTAGTTGGGCAAAGCTTCCCCTGCAGAGGAGTTGGGGAGTGCGGCCTTTATTCAACTTCATTTTTATCGCTAGTTGTAATTTTATTGTCAGGTGGTATGGACTCCTGTCTTCATGTTTTATAAGGGCATTGAATTCTCATTTAGATAGGTTGTATGCTAAATCCCTTTCTTAGTTACATCCTTGGAGTAAATTGCAGGTTTTCAGGTGACAAAATCTGTGAAAAAAAAATCTGCATGTGTTTTTTTATGCAGATCTGCCAGGGCATTTTACCCTGTTCACTGCAAAAAGAGAAATATGTGGTAAAAATCGGCAGCATAAGATGACAAACTTTGGATGTAAAACTTGCTCCTCTGTTTACTTTCTGTTGCTATATTTCTCCACAACCTGTAGAAAAGATTTGGAAAAATCTCATCCACTTTGCTGATACTGACAGCATCAAACCATCTATAAATAACATGCAGATTTTGCTACTGATTTCACTGTGGATTCACTCCTGTACCCCAAGAGTGTAAAATCTGTTGTAAAAAAAGCACAGAAATAATTGACATGTAAAGTTAAAAATTTGCACTTGCGGTCCATCTGAAAAGTGTGGTTATATAACATTTGTAATGCACTTTTCTTACCAAGGGACTCAAAGCACAGGGAACATTGTTACATAGTTCCATAGTACATGAGGTTGGATGAAGACATCAGTCGATCAAATACAACCTATAACCCTACAGTCCCCTACAGTGTTGATCCAGAGGAAGGCAAAAAATCCCATTAGGCTCATCCCAATTGCCCCATTTCAGGGGGAAAAAAAAATCCTTCCCAACTCCACTCTGGCAGTCAGTATAAAAACCCTGGATCAATTTGTCCTTAAAATCCAGAATCCATAACCTGTAATATTGTTCTCTTTGAGAAAGGCATCCAGGCCCTCTGTGAACTTGCTCAATGAATCCGCCATCACCAGTTCTTGGGGCAGAGAGTTCCATATGTTGCTGGTGAAACTTTCTCTCCTCCAGACGTAGAGGATGTCCCCTTGTCACTGTCACTGGCCTAGGAGTAAAAATATCCTTAGAAAGTTCTTTGTATTGTCCCTTCATGTATTTGTACATTGTTATTAGATCTCCCCGTAGACATCTTTTCTCTAAACTGAATAACCCCAAGTTTGTTAATCTATCGTTGTCCTCCAATCCACCCATTCCCCTAATAATTTTGGTTGCCAGTCTTGGATTTTTACTAGTTCACTTTTGTCTTTCTTGTATATCGGGGCCCAAAATTGTGCACAATATTCTAAGTGTGGCCGTACCAGTGATTTGTATAGAGGCATAACTATGTCCTTGTCATGAGAATCTAGACTTCTTTTGATATATCCCATAATTTTATTTGCCTTGGCAGCAGCTGCCTGACACTGGTCACTAAAGGTAAGCTTGCTGTCCACCAAAAACTCCAAGTCTTTTTCATTGGCAGTCTTACCCAGTAATTTACTATTAAGTACATAATGAGACATTTTATTACATCGACCAAAGTGCATTACTTTACATTTATCTACATTAAACTTCATTTGCCAAGCTTCTTTAGAACTCCTTGTAATATTCTACTATCCTCATTTTTGGCATTTGGGAGGAAACTGGAGTACCCGGAGGAAACCCACGCAAACAAGGGGAGAACATACAAACTCCATGCGGATGTTGTCCTTCATCAGATTTAAACCCAGGTCCCCAGAACTACAAGGCAGCAGTGCTGTTATAATCTCACCTACATGTTTGGTACTGTAATACCAAATTTTTCTTGCTTAAATCCAAACTGAGATTCTGCAGTAATTATACAAGATGTGTATTCTTTTATGCTGTAAATTTCATGAATTTTGCAACAATGTAGGAATGTATGGTGCTTGGAAAAGAAAGCAAAATCTTGGATTATGGCTACGGTATGAATTTTGAAGGCTTAGTTTACAGTGACTTCCCGAAGGATCAGCAAGCGATTTTAACTCTGAATAAACTGATATTAATAGGGCTCTCTATGGATCCTTATGGAGCAAACTTGGAATTCAATGCTGCACACAACTTTTTAAAGCTTTTAAGGGTAGAAACTTGCAAAAGTCCGAACATTCATTTAAATATTCGTATGATGGAAGGCTGATGAGATGCAAAAATACTTGGGGGAGATTCATAAAGGATGTGGACGCTCATCTTTCAGATGTCTTATGCCTGAACAAAAGTCTATGCTAAACCTTTATAATAATTTAGGCAACAAAATTGCTGCCAATAATCATGTATGTGGTGAAGGTGATGACCCCGCTCATGCCCAACACGCTTTCAGAAAAGTGGTGAGTGAGTTAAGTACTTGGAAATTCACAATTGCCAACTATTTCATAGCAAATAACTATCATAAAATAATGATGCATTCTGTCCTCTATGTAACCATTGTGATTCAATAGAAAGATCCTTCAGCATTCGGAAAATAGTTAATAAAAACCAAAGCTATATTTTAAATATATCCATATTAAAAACAAGACAAGGAACTGGGTGTGCAGTCCCTGTTTTAAAAATGGATGTAAAATATAGCTTTGGATTTTTACTACTCTTTCTGGATGCTGAAGGACCTTAGTATTGAATTCCAGAATTTATTTCGGCTATACACCCAGCATTGTGTAGAGACAGCTCCCTGAATTTCCCTGGAACTGCAGACCACACTTTGGGAAGATGAGCTGACCTTTGAGTATACAGTACGCAGTGTACAATAACTGGTTGTCCAAAGAGAAGTCATGGACACCATCTACACAGATCTATTACAATGCAGATTCAGGCTGAGGTCAGTACAATGCAGATGGTAAACAGATATACAAATATACAGACTACACAATCCATGGATGTCACTAATCCACGTAGTCCAATGGTCTATCTGGCATTCACCAGTCTCTTATCTTCTCAACCTTTCACCTCTTACACCAAGCTTCTTTTCCTTCTTATGTAACATGTTCTCCCAATTTAAAGGGGGTGTCCCCATAGGGACAAAACACAGTTTAGGCAACTTTTTCACTTACCGTATAGACTCGAGTATAAGCCGACCCGAATATAAGCCGAGGCCCCTAATTTTACCACAAAAAACTGGGAAAACGTATTGACTCGAGTATAAGCCGAGGGGGGAAATGCAGCAGCTACTGGAAAATTTCAAAAAAATTTTGGGTGCAGTAGTTGCTGGGTGCTGGGGAAGGGGAGGGGTGTTTTGGTTGTCTGTCTGCCCCTTCCCTGAGCTTGAGGACTGTTTTTTTTTCCCCACTTGGAATTCAGCCTGGCTGAATTCAGCCCTGTATCTGCAGTGCTCCTGTTAACCCCTTCCTGACGGAACAGGAGCACTGCAGATACCCTATCTGCAGGAGCACTGCAGATACCAGGAGCACTGCAGATACCTACAGATACCACTGCAGATACCACTGTAGATAATTTTTTTTTTTTTTTTTTGCTGACTTGAGTATAAGCCGAGGGGGGCTTTTGCAGCACAAAAACTGTGCTGAAAAATTTGGCTTATACTCGAGTATATTTCCTCGAGTATATTTCCTCTTCTGATTTTAAAAAACATAATTTTTTTAGTTTTCTGTTGACATAGATATAAGATGGGTTTTTTTTTGTGACATAAATTGTATTTTTAGTGGAAGCATCTAAGGGTAGATACAAACTTCTATTATTTTTTGGAAAGGGGTTATTAGAAAGATAGATTTTGCAATATTTTGGGGGGGGCAGTTGTGTTTTGTTTTTACAGCATTCGCTGTAGAGGATACATTACATGTTCTGTACAATTTTCAGCACAATTGCATCAATATCTGTTTATTTTAAATCTTAATATGTGTCAATTATTTTGCATCGCCGTATTCTGAGAGCTGTCACTTTTACATTTATTATTATTATTATTATTATTATTATTATTATTATTATTTTGATCAACCTGTGTGATGGCATATTTTTTGTGGGATGAGCTATAGTTTTTATCACTATGCTTTTGGACTGTATACAACTGTTTAATCACATTTTATTCTCTTTTTTTTAACACTAAACAAACAAAAAACACAATTTTGACATTGTTTTGATGAATTTTTTTTATGATGTTTACCGTGCAGCTTAAATAACAAGATAACCTTTTGTTTGGGATTTTGCAGATATGACAATATCAATTTTGCTTTTCGGTTTTTCATTATTTTATTTTTAAAATAATAAAAGTATTTATGGGGAAACAACAATTTTTTAAATAAATATTTTTTATGGTTTAAATATGTTTTTTCACTTTTATTATTGGTTCCACTAAGGATCTTGAACATGGGATTGGTTGATCACTTGTAGTATCTCTGTATTGCAGCCTGTTTTATCTGTCAGCTTAACACTGACAGCCAGTCTGTTAGACGCAGCATCTGGCTAGCTGTAATAAGCCTCCATAAAAGGCAGATATGACAATTCTATCAAGCCATCCCCTGCCATGGTAATCCAGCACCCCATGATTGTGTCGCAGTGGGGCTGAGGAGATGGTCGAGAGAAACACTTCTCCCTTTCTAATAGCTTAGATATTGTTGTCGCTAAACTGCCAGGGATTGGAGTGCCGTATCCTGGACTTCTGACCATGTAGATACAATGGCAGTGCCCATGTGATCTACATGATGGATACATTGATTATTCCCCATAAACTGATAGACATATCCATCATGTTAAGGGGTTGAAATCAACAATACTGCAGTCTCGTTGCAACCACTTGGATTTGTATACAAAGAGTCTCAAGCTTCCTTGGGCTCACTAGAGGTAATGGTTCTGAGAACCATCCTCCATGTAGTGAGAGCACATGCCCATTTTCTTTTAAATGGGTTGTCCGGTTATAGGCAAATATTGCAAGACAAATTGTATTGTTGGTGTAATGAAAAGTCATAAATTTTTTAGTATATTTCTATTACTGTATGAGGGGCTAACAGTTTTCTAGATCTCTACTTGCTGTCATTCATTCTTCTTACTTCCTGTGGATAAAAAACAGTCAATGATCATGAGATATACAGTCCATGGTTATGTGATTTACAGTCCATGGTCATGTGATTTACAGTCCATCGTCATGTGATATACAGTTCATGGTTATGTGATTTACAGTCCATGGTCATGTGATATACAGTCCATGGTCATGTGATATACAGTCCATGGTCATGTGATATACAGTCCATGGTCATGTGATGTACAGTCCATGGTCATGTGATTTACAGTCCATGGTCATGTGATGGACACACAGGTGCACAGCTCCTTACAATTATAGGGAGCCTTCACACGGAGTAACGCCGGGCTCAATGTGTACTTACTTTTACTGCCGTAGAAAAGCGAGGGTCACATTTACGTCGCGTTTATGCGGCGTTTTTTTACTATGAGCATATACGCGACGTAAACATGACCTTCACTTTTCTACGGCAGTAAAAAGAAGCACACATTGAGCCCGGTGTTACTCCATGTGAAGGCTCCCATAGACTGATATTTATCCACAGCAAGTAAATGAATGACAATAAGCAGATATCTAGAGAACCATGAGTAATTTATACAGAAAATATGTGAAAAATTCAATTATTTTTCTTTATACTTTATATATTTTTCATTCTTTTTCATTTGCCGAGGTTTTATATCACTATATAGCCCTATATAAGTATCTATCTAGCTGCCGGTGCCAATTTCTGGCCACCTCTATTCCCTTCTTTAATAGCTCTGTAAAGTACATTTAGTTGCTGAGCCATGATAAGGGATAAAACAGTGCATGATCAGTCTTTCTGTTATCTCTGTATGTAAATGTCTAACACATTGTTAGTATATGTAGCTAAGCCCACCCTTGTCACTGAAACCAGGAGGGAAGAGGAGGCAGGAGAGAAGGTGAAACACTGAGAATAGAAAACCCCTTTAGGTTAAAGCCTGACATAGCAGGAAAGCACAGTGGGAAAAAAATGTGGTGGAAATGCACTGGGTTTTTTCCTGCAGTGCTTTTCGCAGAGTTTTCCTGCATGGTTTTGGAAATCGCTGCATTCCATTTGTTATGCAATTTCTGGATGGGATTCACTAGAATCTCATACACTTTGCAGGGACTGTAAAATGTCGCAGTTGTTGCCGTGTCGATTACGCCGCATGATGCCTCCTAAAGGACAAGATCTTCTTGGAAAGTGATTTGTTCTAAAATAAGTTCCAAATGGAGTTGTCTTACGGCCCATTACTGTGCCTGAACCTGGATCATCTAGTCCTTCATGAATCTAGTAGGTTAGTCTGACACTATGTAGAAACCTAAGAAAATCTGATCCTACTTTTCATCCCAATATACTGTATTATTTTAATTATTTATGCAAGATGTTCTATAATGTCAAATATTTTTAATTTTTTTTATATTCACAATACTATGATGTCTTTAAAGCCTTTTAACAATGAATAAATGAAATGACTTTATATAATAACATCCGAACCTAGTATTTTTTTTCCAATCTACTGTCTCCTCATCTTCTGTCAATCAAAAATGAGTTTTTACCCTGCCATAATTTAAGGTTAGCTTCAAAAGAAAATTAATCTAGGAAAAAAGAAAAACATGCAGTTTGTTCCGCTGAAATAACATCCATTTCACTTGTTCCTCTTAAAACTAATCTCACTGTCTATGATATTGGCTATTTTCGCTAAATGTAGCAAAATTGGAATCTGAATCAAAGCCTACAGAGGACATGGAGAAAATAAAGTGCTTGTTTCACAAGTGTTTTGTATCATATAAATTAAAAATTGTTTCAAGTGCTGTAACTCATGAGACTCGGAGCTTTATGACCTTTGATTCATCTTTAATACAAGTTGATTGCCATAGGGGAAATTTTGGAAGAGCAGAATATTATACAGGTAGGCTTTTAGAAGCAAATGGTATGGTGTATATGAAGAGAGGTGGTATTTTATTAATTACATATACGGTATACGGTGTGATTTATGTTATGTCTAAGGGTTGCATGAAATATCACTTTGATTAAGTGGAATTGCCATATATAATAATAATAATAATAATAATAATAATAATAATAATAATAATAATAATTAATAATAATTAATTAATAATAATATCATCACTATCCCCACAACTAAAACAGTGTCTAGCTTTCATTGGCCAAACTTCTGTTGATAACTCTTCGCTTCCAAATTTGTAATTCCCTTATATACTATTGCACTTTGCAAATGTAATCAGTTCAGGTAATGGGATAAAGTAGGTAAAAACTACACTCAAATGTTTTATTGTGAAGTGACTTAGTCTTCTTGACTTGTTATATATAAGTTCATGAGTTCAATGCAGGGTCTGTTACATGATGGACAAAATGAGGATGAACATGTGTAATAGTAATAATATTAGTAGTAATGAGAGTAATAAAAATGTACAGATTTGATAATGAACGGGTTTGATTGGACAACAAAAATATATTCTATAAATAAGTATATACATTATTACATGCTAATTGCTAATTATTCTAGTCCCCATGTTGTATACATCAGATGACTTGCCTTCTATTTTGACCATGAGATGGAGGAAGCTAAATCTTTGAATTGAGGGTAAGATTGAGAAATTTCTTTCACATGGCATACTACAACAGAATGATTCTAAGATGTAACATATTCTTTTCTAATCATCACTGTATATTAACCTTCAGATAATTGTCAATCACAGAAGTCCAATGTGTCTAATCCTTTCTTCTAATATCCTTCTACAACCTCATGCAGATGGCAATATTATAGCAAAGTAAATATAAGAATCAGTAACAGACCACCATAGACACTAAGCCTTAATGTATCTCCAAATGACCCCAACTTTATATGGGAGCATTGCATATAGAGGACATTATAATACATGGCTATTGCTAGAACTTTAAGGTGTGCGTGGTTGCAACTGCAATTGAGACTAGAAGCCAGGAGTCCCACTGGTCACTCTCACCTCATCATGACTGATTAAACATCATTGATATCTTTTCTGATTTCTTTTCTTGACTGGTAGACTACGTAATATAAATTTATTACCCCTGCCCTCTGATACAGTGGAGAAAAACAGGTAAAGAAAATTAATGATACATAGCCTTCCACTGTCAGAAAGGAGAAAACAAACCTATTAATGCTAAAAGTAATTGTTTTCCAGAATATAGTCAAGCAATGATACTGAGGAGGCAGGTTGTGGTACAAAGGGGGCAGAATTACTTTATGAGGGGCACTGATAGGGTTGAGAATGATGGGAAGCTTGTGCATGGTGAACAAGTCTGTAAATGCTACTGAAATCTATGGCTGGGAAATGACTGAGATAAGGAGACGTTGAACACAATGGCTCAGCCTAAGCTAGTGTGACAAGGACTGTAAAAGTTTGTTAGTTCCTGAATAAGGCAGTGCAGAGCACCTTATGGCATGGCAAGATAACGCCATGTGCTGTTGTAATGTTTTCTGTGCATAGTTCGATCATGTATATGAGATGTTTTAATGAGCATTATTTGGTCATATATTGTAAATGTTTGTCTTACCTCTCTTATGCGAGGTTCACACTCTCATTCAGAGAGCCAGTCTGTTAAAAAAAGTGGTTACCTTCGGACACCCATGGACTCCATAGACCAGTGATGGCGAACCATTTAGAGACTGAGTGCCCAAACTGTAACCCCAAACCCACTAAATTATCACAAAATTCCACCATGACAATTTAGCCTTAATACTGTGTGGATGCACAATTGCGTACAATTATGGACCCGCAAAATACAGCCATGTGAATGCAGCTTTAGAGAGCTTTCAATTATCCAATCTGCTTCACAGTGGCCCCCACACAATACAAACTGCTCCACAGTGGCCCCCACACAATACAATCTGCTCCTCAGTGGCTCTTACACAGTACAGTCTGCTCCACGGTGGCCATCACACAGTGTAATCTGTTCCACAGATGGGTGCCCACAGAGAGGGCTCTGAGTGTCACCTCTGTCACCCGTGCCATAGGTTCGCCATCATGGCCATAGACTATAGTCCTCCTTAGGGACATTGTATGCATTAAAAGATAACCTTCCACAATGAAAAAATTGTGGATGGAGAAAAATTCCTACCCTGTCCCCTGGCAATGGATTAAGATGAGAAGATTGGATAAAATCTTTAAAACTCTGTAAAATTGTTAATTATTTACAATTGCAAAAATGTGTAACTTTTAATTGTCTGCACATGTAAATATGGCTATAGTCACTGGAAAACCTCTTTAATGCATAAAATATGAATGTGCTAAAAATGGAATTTCCCATATAATACAATAGTCAGCGATTGCCTTTGGAGATAAAAAAAAAAAAATGCTTCAATGTAGTTGCAATGCAAACATTGATTAAACTCTTTAGTGTTCATGAAACTGACAGGATTTCAAAGGAGGAAATATAAAACTTGAGGCTGCAGCACCATAGTGACATTTCACTCTATAAAGCTGCCAATATTGTAATCCGGCACGTAAATCATTCTCACCAGTTCAATTTCATATCTTAACTTGTGTGGTAAATACAGTATTAAATTATTTTCTGCTTTGTAAATAAAATATCCCCATTAGTTGTTTTGCATATGAATAATTTTAGGGAAATATATCACAGACTTTTAATTCCTTTGCCATTGGCAGATATACGAGATGTGCAGATACTGGCCGCGGCACGGAGAAAATCAAGCCTTTCCTTTTATTGGGAGATTTTTCATCACGAGCCGTATTATATGGAAACAAGGTATTATTGTGTCTAGTGATTGATATGGGAATTCCTAATGTTTGTTTGAAGCAATATTTGTCAATAAAAAGGCTAAATACTCAAATAGTGCACTGGTCTGAATCAGTTCTTTATTGAAGAGCTTTCATACTCTTATTGACTTGCTGTCCAAATGTTGTTACTTACCTGATGATCCCGGAGTTTAAGTGGTATAGACATTGGTATTGAGCAACCCATTTTACAGGGTGTGCTTTATCGTGTAACCATGGCATTGATATATTTTATTTTACAGAAGGAGGCAGATTGTCCCGGTCAAAGCCTATATCACATGATAGAGCAAAGAGTGTGAAGATATTCCATTTATATATTATTAGAGCAACATTATCCACCAAAAAACACAAGGCTTTTCTGCACAGAGACTGTAGACTGAGACCGTGCCTACTGGGAATTCTAGCTTCTATGGCCTGGATATAGTTATGAACAATTGGACAATTTTGATAACAAAAACAGGGCCCATGTAACATATATATGCCCTGATTTTTCTGCAGCGTTTTACAGTACCTGCAAAACAGATAGGATTTTATGTAATCCCATCCAAACATTGCAGAAAAATATCTGTAGCGGACATACTACGATTTCAGAAACTGTTGCGGTTTTGTATATCACAGAATGTCAATTATACCTATGGAAATGCCATCGTATTCTATATTGGTATAATTGAAGCAGAAAGTCCACAAAGGAGAACAGACTTCTGTGAAAAACTGTGATGCTTTTCTGCTGTGATTTTTCCCACAGCGCTTTATGGCTGTGGCCCGCCTTGTGGGGTCTTAGTTTAAGGGAGGCTTCACACGGAGTAAATGTGCGTGTATTTTTGCAAAATACATGTGTAAAAATAAGACTCCCATTGACTTCAATGATATTTTTTACATGTGTAAAAATACGCCTGTAAAATATCATTGAAGTCAATGGGAGTCTTATTTTTACACGTGTATTTTTTACATGTGTATTTTGCAAAAATACACGCGCGTTTACTCCGTGTGAAGGCTCCCTTATGCTGCTTTTACATTGTGTTTTAAAGTGTCCATTTGACATATTCACAGTGAAGGACTTGGACATACGGTAAGGAATATATAATAAATCCATAGGTGTGCCATCTGTCCCCTATAGATACCCATGTTTGTTTGTTTGTTTGTTTGTTTTAAAAAAAGAAAACAAAATCACAGTGCTTAGCTTTCTGGGTATATACATTGAATTGGTCAATTTCATGGAATGTAAAGCATCCTTACATTGTAAAGAGTTAAACAATGCATAGTTTTGTTTGTATACATTTGTATATTAGCAAATTTTTAAAGAGAATATATTAAAAAATGATATATTATTTGATTTTGAGTAAAAATTTTTATAACAAATATTTTTTTAATAGGACCTTTTGGCTCCAACTCTTTGCATTCTGCAGTAAGTGCTCCACTGATTCCAACACAATTGGAATTTTTTTCTGTGTTCCTATCATCTCAAGTAATCTTTTCTGATAGTTTCAGCAAAATTTTTCTGTTGTCAGGTGATTGGTGATCTTCCCAGCCCAGGACCACCTACATGACAGTATAGAATCTACAGTCATGGCCAAAAGTTTTGAGAATGACACAAATCTTATATTTTCACATGATCTGCTGCCCTCTGGTTTTTATGTGTGTTTGTCAGATGTTTTTATCACATACAGAAATATAATTGCAATCATATTATGAGTAATAAAAGCTTATATTGACAGAATGAGTTAATGCAGCAAGTCAATATTTGCAGTGTTGACCCTTCTTCTTCAGGACCTCTCCCTGGCATGCTCTCAATCAACTTCTGGACCAAATCCTGACTGATAGCAGTCCATTCTTGCACAATCAATGCTTGCATTTTGTCAGAATTTGTAGGTTTTTGTTTGTTCACCCGTCTCTTGATGATTGACCACAAGTTCTCAATGGGATTAAGATCTGGGGAGTTTCCAGGCCATGGACCCAAAATCTCTATGTTTTGTTCCCTGAGCCATTTAGTTATCACCTTTGCTTTATGGCAAGGTGCTCCATCATGCTGCAAAAGGCATTGTTGATCGCCAAACTGCTCTTGGACGGTTGGGAGAAGTTGATCTTGGAGGACATTCTGGTACCATTCTTTATTCATGGCTGTGTTTTTAGGCCAGACTGTGAGAAAGCCAATTTCCTTGGCTGAGAAGCAACCCCGCACATGAATGGTTTCAGGATGCTTTACAGTTGGCATGAGACAAGACTGGTGGTAGCGCTCACCTCGTCTTCTCCGAATAAGCTGTTTTCCAGATGTCCCAAACAATCAAAAAGGGGATTCATCAGAGAAAAGGACTTTACCCCAGTCCTCAGCAGTCCACTCCCTGTACCTTTTGCAGAATATCAGTGTGTCCCTGATGTTTTTTCTGGAGAGAAGTGGCTTCTTCGCTGCCCTCCTTGAGACCAGGCCTTGCTCCAAGAGTCTCCGCCTCACAGTGTGTGCAGATGAACTCACACCTGCCTGCTGCCATTCCTGAGCAAGCTCTGCACTGCTGGTAGCCCGATCCCGCAGCTGAAACACTTTTAAGAGACGGTCCTGGCGCTTGCTGGTCTTTCTTGGGCGCCCTGGAGCCTTTTTGCCAACAATGGAACCTCTCTCCTTGAAGTTCTTGATGATGCGATAGATTGTTGACTGAGGTGCAATCTTTCTAGCTGCGATACTCTTCCCTGTTAGGCCATTTTTGTGCAGTGCAAAGTTGACTGCACGTGTTTCTTTAGAGATAACCATGGTTAACAGAAGAGAAACAATGATGCCAAGCACCAGCCTCCTTTTAAAGTGTCCAGTGGTGTCATTCTTACTTAATCATGACAGATTGATCTCCAGCCCTGTCCTCATCAACACTCACACCTGTGTTAATGGAGCAATAACTGAAACGATGTTAGCTGGTCCTTTTAAGGCAGGGCTGCAATGATGTTGAAATGTGTTTTGGGGGATCAAGTTCATTTTCTAGGCAAATATTGACTTTGCAAGTAATTGCTGTTAAGCTGATCACTCTTTATAACATTCTGGAGTATATGCAAATTGCCATTAGGAAAACTGAAGCAGTAGACTTTGTAAAAATTAATATTTGTATCATTCTCAAAACTTTTGGCCATGACTGTACTTAGCATATTGAGTCTTGGAACTAGCATCACCAATTGTTCACAAATTTTTAAGGCTAGAGGAAAAAAAAACTCCATCTACATTGGAACCAGTGAAGTAGCAACTAGTAAAGGAGCCGAAGAGTTGGAGTTATTGAAGGTGGCAAAAGGTCCTCTAATTTGAAAAGAATAAAAAATGTCGTCCATGTACATGAAAAGGAATAGGCTAAGATTGTTTCGTGCAGCTCATTTACAGCTGTATACTTCTTCAACTGAATTTGATAACTTGTTGCAATTTGATAATTCACCACAACAGTCATTGAAAGCAGTGGGAAAAGTGTTGAGTTATAGTGATTAGGAATTGCTTACGTAATATATTAAACGTCATGTTAAGTTTGGCTACAGTTATATCTGCTTTACCTTACAGGCAGAATAAGCAGAATCATCACATTATAATTAAAGAGGAAAACATTTAAAGGCTATTCTGTAAGTAGTGCTGTAATTCTAAATAAAGTAGGATGACAATGTTATACTTAGATAATAGAGATGAGCGAGTACTGTTCGGATCAGCCGATCCGAACAGCACGCTCGCATAGAAATGAATGAACGTAGCTGGCACGCGGGGGGTTAAGCGGCCGGCCGCCATCAAAGCGGAAGTACCAGGTGCATCCATTCATTTCTATGGTGCGTGCTGTTCGGATCAGCTGATCCGAACAGTACTCGCTCATCTCTATTAGATAAGACTCTGTATGTTGTCGCTCCCTGGTCTCTGGAGGAGTGGTGTGCTCACATCACTTTCTATAAGCTAGAACTATTTATGATATTTTTCTGTCAGTTGACTGTCATTCATTTCATCTATCATTAAATACCATACACAGACAATACAGAACAGAATTGTGTGTCTCAAACAACACTGTATGCTAAAAAAATAAAAATAAATAATTTGCTGCAACGTCTTCTAAGTCTTTGACTATGATTTACCTTTATTTGAATTGCCAACACAGAAACCTGATGAAGGACGTGGTCACCTGAAATGTTGAAATATGACATAGAAACAATATTTGATGAAGATGAGCACATTTTGGAGTTCTGTTCTATGTCACTAGTTTTGAATACATAGGCAGGAAAGTGACTAATCCCCATATTAAACATTTGGTTGGAGGTGACATTTGGTTGCTCCTAAAGGCCAATCTACGGATTATTAGATTCTCCATCAATTTTTGGTGGTTTCTGCCACAGAATCTACAACGGATGCTCCAGTGCAGATATGAACCTAGGTTAAACTGTTGCAGGAGTTTTCCAGGTGTAATAATTACCTTTAGGATAGATCATTAATTGAATATCCAACACTTAGGCCAGTACCCCCAATGATCAGATGTCTTCAGTCTCTTCACTACTTAAAAAGCTGAGCTCTGTAGATTTTTGCAGCAGCTTTACTTGGAATACAAGCAGAGCCCATTTACATGAACTGTAAAAAGGCCACTTGACTGGTATACATGGCCTGTGAAGTGGAAGTGGCACTCAGGTATCAACACTGTTTCTTCAAACAGCTGATCTGCGGGGGTCCCAAGTGTCAGTCCTCCACGAATCTTCAATTGGTGACCTATTCTAAAGATAGGTCACAAGCAATAAGTCCCAGAAAAACACTTTAATGCATGTGGTGTAATGTATATACAGTTTTTTGGTGCAAATTGAGTGAGAACTCTGGTGTGTTTTAAATAGTGAATCTTTCCCCATTCTATCTATCCTGTCTGGTGTGTTATGTATTTTGCAACCAATAAAAGCAATATAAA
Organism: Leptodactylus fuscus; assembly: GCF_031893055.1. Classification (NCBI taxonomy): domain Eukaryota; kingdom Metazoa; phylum Chordata; class Amphibia; order Anura; family Leptodactylidae; genus Leptodactylus; species Leptodactylus fuscus. Next base: position 46,714,406 of record NC_134268.1, on the reverse strand, counting down.
TACATTACAATTATGCTCAGTGTTACATTATAACATAGCTGAATAAAGGATATAGCACTGGATGTCTACACCTTCCAAGGTGGGATCCATGCTTCATTTAAGAATGGATCAGTTATTCCCTGGAGGAGACAACATTGAATGGCATGTGTATCAACTTTCTCTGATCTTCCAGTATCTAAATGGTTTCCTCCAGAATTGTTATAATATTTACTAAGCAACATTCAGTATTAATGTTCAGGACATTTTGGTCACCCCAGACCAAGTGTATCACTCAAGTTAGAACTAGCAGAACTATCTACAGTTAAGGCCAGAAATATTTGGACAGTGACACAAGTTTTGTTATTTTAGCTGTTTACTAAAACATGTTCAGAAATACAATTATATATATAATATGGGCTGAAAGTGCACACTCCCAGCTGCAATATGAGAGTTTCCACATCCAAATCGGAGAAAGGGTTTAGGAATCAGAGCTCTGTAATGCATAGCCTCCTCTTTTTCAAGGGACCAAAAGTAATTGGACAATGGACTCTAAGGGCTGCAATTAACTCTGAAGGTGTCTCCCTCGTAAACCTGTAATCAATGAAGTAGTTAAAAGGTCTGGGGTTGATTCCAGGTGTGTGGTTTTGCATTTGGAAGCTGTTGCTGTGACCAGACAACATGCGGTCAAAGGAACTCTCAATTGAGGTGAAGCAGAACATCCTGAGGCTGAAAAAATAGAAAAAATCCATCAGAGAGATAGCAGACATGCTTGGAGTAGCAAAATCAACAGTCGGGTACATTCTAAGAAAAAAGGAATTGACTGGTGAGCTTGAGAACTCAAAAAGGCCTGGGCGTCCACGGATGACAACAGTGGTGGATGATCGCCGCATACTTTCTTTGGTCAAGAAGAACCCGTTCACAACATCAACTGAAGTCCAGAACACTCTCAGTGAAGTAGGTGTATCTGTCTCTAAGTCAACAGTAAAGAGAAGACTACATGAAAGTAAATACAAAGGGTTCACATCTAGATGCAAACCATTCATCAATTCCAAAAATAGACAGGCCAGAGTTAAATTTGCTGAAAAACACCTCAAGAAGCCAGCTCAGTTCTGGAAAAGTATTCTATGGAGAGATGAGACAAAGATCAACCTGTACCAGAATGATGGGAAGAAAAAAGTTTGGAGAAGAAAGGGAACGGCACATGATCCAAGGCACACCACATCCTCTGTAAAACATGGTGGAGGCAACGTGATGGCATGAGCATGCATGGCTTTCAATGGCACTGGGTCACTTGTGTTTATTGATGACATAACAGCAGACAAGAGTAGCCGGATGAATTCTGAAGTGTACCGGGATATACTTTCAGCCCAGATTCAGCCAAATGCTGCCAAGTTGATCGGACGGCGCTTCATAGTACAGATGGACAATGACCCCAAGCATACAGCCAAAGCTACCCAGGAGTTCATGAGTGCAAAAAAGTGGAACATTCTGCAATGGCCAAGTCAATCACCAGATCTTAACCCAATTGAGCATGCATTTCACTTGCTCAAATCCAGACTTAAGGCGGAAAGACCCACAAACAAGCAAGACCTGAAGGCTGCGGCTGTAAAGGCCTGGCAAAGCATTAAGAAGGAGGAAACCCAGCGTTTGGTGATGTCCATGGGTTCCAGACTTAAGGCAGTGATTGCCTCCAAAGGATTCGCAACAAAATATTGAAAAAAAAAATATTTTGTTTGGGTTATGTTTATTTGTCCAATTACTTTTGAGCTCCTAAAATGTGGAGTGTTTGTAAAGAAATGTGTACAATTCCTACATTTTCTATCAGATATTTTTGTTCAACCCTTTAAATTAAACGTTACAATCTGCACTTCAATTCTGTTGTAGAGGTTTCATTTCAAAACCAATGTGGTGGCATGCAGAGCCCAACTCGCGAAAATTGTGTCACTGTCCAAATATTTCTGGCCCTAACTGTATTTGCTGTGGTGAATGGTGAAGCCCATAAGGCACAGCATTTGGAAGTGTCCAGCACCTCTAAGTTCTGAACAGGCTCTGTTTACTTGTTTACTTCTATTGTTTTCCATCAGGTTATCATTACTCTTTGATGGCCAGAAAAAAATTGCTCTACATTATGCAGTAAAAAATCTATTAAAATTGGCCTGTCATTCAAGTCATGACACCAACGTAAACACAGTCCTTTACATATTCATTATAGCATACCACTAATACTCATAGTTTGAATTGACACCAATGTTTCAGACAATGTAATCATTTAAATAAAGCAAATGATTCTGGACAAAAAATATAATGCACTTTATTTAGAAATGTTGCTGTTTTCTGCTTGAAAAACCTTACCTTCATAGCTAATTTGCTGTTTATTCCCTTTTACTAGGGAATGCCCATCCTTAGTTATTACTCTGAAACAAGATGGGTTCACAGTGAGTAGAGGGAGAGGGACTGTTCCGTCTTCACTAAGTGAATGTAGAGGGGATCTGTTGTCACCACCTCCACAGACTACTTAGTGTAATGTCAATATGATTTTTTAGGTTTTTGCAAACATTTATAACTTCACTTGGCTGCAACAGAAAGATTACAGAGGATACCAATTGCATGATTCTGTGTATGGAGGGGATGGTTTATGGTGAAAAAAAACACCTGACAGGTTCCCATTAAAGGTACTTTCCTGGAGTTTAATATTGATGACCTATACTTTGGGTAGCATCTATAAAGTGTAAGGTTCTGCATTTGGTAAGCAGTTTACTAACAGCCTCTTCAAACAACTGAACAGTTGGGTTGTCAGGTCTTCAATCTCCACCAAGCTGATACTGATGATCTATTCTAAGGATAGGCCATCAATAAATTAATATTGAAAAACGTCTTCAAGTTCCAAGTGTCTTCCTCATAACTGTGTCATTCTCAATTGGGACCCAATAAGGTCAAAGCCACACCCAGAACTGACCAATTTACGCTCAACCAGAGAAGACAAGGTTACCTACAGCTTTCTTATTAGCATTTTTCGTCTCCAGCAGGTAGCTACAGGATTTCCCAAAGGTAGAGGGGGATAACTGGGGGAGGATGGGGAGAGGAAGGGGGTCTTCACACATAGTATAATGCCCTCTTGTTGTCCCTACACAGGCACAGAAGGGAGGAAACAGAAGAGTAGATCTAGAGATGAGCGAGTACTATTCGAGACTCCCATTTCGAATAGCACGCTCACATAGGAACAAATGGACGCAGTTGGCACGCAGGGGGTTAAGAAGCCGGACACCGGCAAAGTCTGCGTGCTGGCCGATTCCATCCATTCTTATGGGTGTGTGCTATTTGAAACGGGAGTTTAGAATAGTACTCACTCATCTCTAGATACTATAGCTTTTCCCACAATGATTGGCCAGTAGCCAAGCTTTGTGGGAAATAACCTCCGACCTCGATCCCGCCAGAAAAGATCAGGATCAGAATTCCTATCGTGATCGTGAAATTTACTCAATCGACGATCAGAATACAAACATTTCCGATCCCGATCGCTCAACTCCAGTTTTCCAGGCTTAAATAGTTCATCCAATAAAGATTGGTGGCGGTCTGACAACTGGATCCCCAGCTGGTAGCTATTTAAAAAGACTTTTTTTTTTTCTTTAAGTAGTTTGCGAGTCCCATATAAGGCTCACAATCTACATATTCCTCAGGATGTCTTTGGAGTTTGGGAGGAAATCCACACAAACACAGGGAGAATATACAAATTTCTTGCAGATGTTGTTCTTGGCAGGATTTGAATCCAGGACTTCTGCCCTGCAAGGTTGTAGTGCTAACCATTGAGCCACCACGTTTCACCATTTCAAAAGACTTTGATGTTCTTGTGAGCGCTGAAGTTGCTCCAGTACTTACTAAGCCCAACATTTGTACAGCGTCTATGCTTAGTAGTACAGCTGCCATAAGGCCTTGTGACCATTGAAAGGGACACATCATGGACTGAGAAGCAAAGGTAGTACTGCTGCCACTTCAAAGAACTGATCCACAGGGGTCCTGGCTGCTGAACTTCCTTGGTTCTTCAGTGAATGACCTGTCCTAAGCATAGGATTCATTGTGAAGTCCCAGAAAAGCACAGTAAACATAAAACTAGAAATAAGCCATTAGACACATAACTATGATACAAGATACACATTGGTCTGTCTTCAAGGTAATGAGACCTCCATTTTATAACACCTTTATTTATATATTGAGACGGAAGGAGGAACTTTTTTTCCTTAATCCTAGACGACAATTACCGCATTTTACTACACCATAAACCTCATATTTGTTATTCATTTCATTTCCAACCAAACAACTACAGTATAGATTTATTTCTTAATTATTTTATTCATAATGAAATGTTAATGTATATGTATATTCTATCAATTTGTTATTTGGGGTCATAATTGCAAATTGGCTTACACTGCTTGGAGGAGAATTTCTTTTTCATTATTACTGAGCTGAGGTTCATATCCCTGCAGCGAACTGCAAGGTAGAGCACAAGAGTTTTAATTGTTTCCCATCAAAATAGCTGTGTAAGCTTGATTAACGGTGTTCAGCAACATTCATAATAGTCCGAGCCTGGTCCTGCATAAAATAGAAACTGGGAAAAAAAAAATCAATAAGATTTAATAAGATCAGGAACAATCACTTACAATAGTACATCAATCACGCAAAGTAATAGGTGCAGGATTTGATAGGGTCCTGAACTGCCTGAGAGATTCATAACTTGTACCCGTTAATGATTTGTTCATTTGCATTTTATCAATCTAGCCACAACTGACAAGACGAAGGACCAGAAGGAGGAGGATACGTTGACTAAGTCAATTAAACCTAGAAATTAAAAGTACGACGACAACACACGCTACACCCCATAGCCAAAAACTGCATCAAGGTAAATTAGTATAAAAAAAAAAAATAGTCGTAGTTTTAATCCAAGTACATAAAAGCCCATTTCCCATACCCAGCGAGCGAACTGGTCCGCGGGACTCATTATGTTAAAAGAAATTTACAGCAATAAAAAATCCTTTCTTTTTATAGACCTCATATATCTCTCATATTTTGCAATCCCATGGAAGTAATAACAAGAAAAGTGCATAGTGTCCTGTTTATTGCCTCTATTCTAAAATAAATAAACCCTATAGTCATGCCATGAGGAAAAAAAATGAAATAATTTCGACGCGGCTAAAGCCATCTTAATGATATATCATTGTGGTGATTGTTGTGCTGTTGTGTTCGGTATTGTTTATGAAAAACTCATCTGAATCTTCTCGCGGGGAAGAGAACGGCTTTCTTCTCCAAAATTGCCTCTTTTCTATTTATTTCGGATTGTGTTAGCTTACGAAATTAACAATTCGGCGTAAGAGTCTTTGATTTTGCGGTAATTACAATATCATATAAGTGTTATGATTAATCTCAAGGATGAGTCCTATAATTACATTATAATTACTGTAAATTACGCCAATTTAATATATAACTAATGATTTTTACTCAAACATATCTAAATTATATTATTAGAATCATGAACTATTGATGTCAAAGGCATTGTCAGGCTTCTTTTTCATTCGTTCGGGATTCAGTAGAGAAATTAATATAGCTGTGATGTTACAGTCAGGCGGCGATATATTATTTTGTAGTTGTCAGGAGTTTTATATGTTAGGTTTATATTCCTAGGATTATTTATATTGTTAGAATTAGAGAACATACAACTCAGAGCCATGTTGACTTATTTACATAGGGGACTATTACTGCCATCTCTAACCAAATAATATAACTGCACATGTTGTAGCTGTTTTGCTTCTTGTAGCCTTTAGACTAAAAGTACATTAGCACTGTGGCACAGTATATAACACTGGTAGTCCTAAGTTTGAATCCAACAAAATAGGAATGTATATGAAACTTTTTGTATGTACTTCCAAGACTGAATATACAGTATTCATATCACATTGAAAGCAATAGGTAAAAAAAAAGTCTCCCATTGATTTCAATGGGTAGCGCACGCATGCCGGCACCCATTGAAGTCAATGGGATCTGTTTTTTACACCGCTCACTCTGAATGAGTTTACATTCAGAATGAGCAAGCATGAACTCCATGTAAAGGCTCCCTAAGGGTAAGTTCACACATTTTTTTTTGGACCGGATTTCGACGCGGAGGCCGCCTCCAGCAGTGCACCACCAGAGTCTAGTCCACAGGCAGTGCACCAGCATCCAGTTGCGGAATTCCGCTCAAAATTAGGCCCAAATAAATGGGCCTAGTTGGAAGGGAATGTCATGCCGCGGAATCTATGTCAAGAAAGGGCAGGTCGCTTTTTTTTCTGCGAGCAGCACAAAACCACTAGCGGAAAAAAGAAGTGAACGGCTCCCATTGAAGTCAATGGGAGGCATTTTTTGGAGACGGATGCTGAGGTGGATTCCGCGTCAAAATCCGGTCCAAAAAACCCTGTGTCAACTCACGCTATGGGGAATAGCTCAAAAAAATTAATGATAAAATCAACTAAACTTTATTGATATGCATAAAAAAATAAAAAAAAGAGAGAGACTGGGGATAACACGGTGGCTCAGTGGTTATCACTGCAGCCTTGCAGCGCTGGAGTCCTGGGTTCGAATCTTGCCAGGAACAACATCTGCAAGGAGTTTGTATGTTCTCCCCGTGTTTTCATGGATTTTCTCCCATGCTACAAAGATATACTGATAGGAAGGGAGGGGAGGGAGAATGTCTATTGTGATCTCTACATGGGGCTCACAATCTACATTTAATAAAGAAAAAAAAAAAAAAAAAAAAGATGTAGTAAGAGACAATACTGATACCCCAAAATACTTGTCAATCTTGCTGCATAAGATGTTCTTGATTACTCCTTTAACAAAGCCTAATAGGCAGGTGAATATGACAAATAATCCTTACTGCGTCCAGGTTTACACAGACAGAATGTGTGGCATTCACGGAGATCTAGCCGCTCTAAATAGTCCATGTTCATACCCCAAAGACATGGAATTAGGGGTTGTCATACACTAATACACACCAATATATAATAACTACCATAGTCATATGAGCTGTTGTGTACATGAGTACACATCAGTTGCAGGCTACGAGGTAGACTAGTTAGAGTTTAACCTCACACAATCTCCTGACTACAAGTATCCCTATATCAATGTGTTTCTCCCGTACTGTAATAGTGTGAGTTCTTCAGGAGATTATGATAGTTTGCAGTCTTACATTGGTATGCAGTGAAAACTGCAATTTCCAATGCTCCAATGGTGGGCATTGGTATTAAATGTTAAGTGTTTTGGGTAGACATCTTGGGACCACACGCAACAGTAATAAGCATAATTCTTTTGAAAATAACAGAAATGCTTCCCTTGGGAATGGTTGGTGCTAGAGAAAAACATTCAACTACACCAGAATCAGTGATGCCTATTGAAGAATGGAAAGAGTTGGCGTTCTTGGTGGTGGTGAAAGGTCCTCTTTAATTCCTATGCACTGTGGTGGCTAAGGGTAGCAAGTTTTATCAACTACAGCTGTAGAGGAGAGATTTATCAATGTGATTATACCATTTTTGTGGTGTAAATACATTAAAAATTGGGGGGCTTATTCATTGACAGAATGTCAAAAGACGCCCATATGTAAAATGGTGACTTTTTACCCATTTGCACCACACTTGTGCTTATTAGTAGGCAGACAGAGGGTGAAGCTTTGCATGACAACAAATTTACTAATACAAATAATGGCTGAAATCTTCTCTAACCCCATGGCATACCAAATTTTGGTCAAGCCTATTGTTTGCACTAGAACTAGAGTTAACAAAAGATTATAACAAAACCAAAGAGGTGAATATTGAATTTGAAAATGAGCGGCAGCCCTACTTTAGTTTATTAATTTACCATTGTGAAATCTGAACCCGTTGTTTTATTACAAATTTACTTTAAGGGGTTACTGGGACTTACATATTGATGACCTATACATCTTAGGGGCTGTGCTTGGTATTATAGCTCAACCCCATTTACTTATTATTAGAGATGAGCGAACAGTAAAATGTCCGAGGTTCGATATTCATTTCGAGTAGCCCCTCAATATTCAACTACTTGAATCGAATATCGAACCCCATTATAGTCTATAGGGGGAAAATGCTCGTTTCAGGGGTAGGCAACGTTCGATCAAATTATACTTACCAAGTCCACGAGTGAGGGTCGGGCTGGATCCTCCGAGAAGTCTTCTCTGTGCAGCGTCCTCGCGGCATCTTCCGGCTCTGAATTCACTCTGCCAGGCATCGGGCCTGGGCAGAGCCAACTGCGCATGTCCGCACTACAAGCGGGCATGCGCAGTCGGCTCTGCCCAGGCCCGATGCCTGGCAGAGTGAATTTAGAGCCGGAAGATGCCACGGGGAAGCTCCACGGAGAAGACTTCTAAAGGTAGGAGAAGAACCAGCGTTGATTGGCCGACTGTATGGCATTTGGCCAATCAATGCTGGTTCTGCATCGAACTTTTCCATTCGAATAGCAAGTGGTACTCGATCGAGTATGAGTATTTCGAATACCGTAGTATTCGATCGAATACCTACTTGATCAAGTACTGCTTGCTCATCTCTACTTATTATGTGACAGATAAAGGTAATGCATGATGGGTAAATACAAAATGGAGAGTTCCTGAGATCCGGGACCTCTTGAAACTTTTCACCAGCGGGGTCCTGGGTGTTGAATAGGCCATCAACATATAAACCCATTAATGTTAAGAAATTTAACAAAACAACATTTATCTGATGTTTAAGATGGCCACATTACCGTGTAATATTATTTTGTATTATTATGGTATTTATGTAGCTGTAAAGAAGTATAAAATGGCCACACATCATTCAGCCTTCAATACCTTTATCTTTCTCACAATTATTCAGTACTGTAAAATGTCTCCCCATTCATACAGCACAATATATAGTATGACCGAGCCCTCTGATATACATTTATAAGTAAAATATTTCCATAAGACCGTCAGCTATTAAACTGCTTTATGAATAAAATGCAGCAATTTATGGAATTTGCTATATTATATGTACATTTGTGATTGTAGGAGAATTTCCTTGAGGAGTGGATAGAAGGATTTTCCTATTAAGTCTTTTTCAGAAAAAAAAAAATATTTTAATGAGATTGTATCATTGGTGGTTATAAGTCTACATTTACTGGCAGAGGGTTATATTGACCACCAGAGCTCCAGAGAATCCTCTTGCTGGTCCAAGTTCTTATACATTAAGGGAACCCAAAGGTTTATCAGAAGACAACTATATTGAAGCTGATTTGGCGCCAATCTCATGCTGATACGGATAGTTGGTATGGGAAGATTCACATAAAACCTATTAGATTCCACCTATGCAATCCCACCTTGTCACCTACTCTAGTGCCCAGGACCAGAAAAGTTCCAGTCAAAACCATTTAAGCCACGGTCAGTTACTACAGAATCTAAAAGGAAGGGCTTCCACTGTCACCCATTGACACCCCAACAAACCCAATTGTGGGGTGCCAATGCTTCTACATTTTAGCCAAGAACCTAATGAAGGTCCCCAGGTCTCCCATCTGTATCAGATGTTTTCACTAATAACTAGAGATGAGCGAGTAGTACTCGATCGAGTAGGTATTCGATCGAATACTACGGTATTCAAAATACTCGTACTCGATCGAGTACCACTCGCTATTCGAATGGAAAAGTTTGATGAAGAACCAGCATTGATTGGCCGAATGCTATACAGTCGGCCAATCAACGCTGGTTCTTCTCCTACCTTTAGAAGTCTTCTCCGTGCAGCTTCCCCGCGGCGTCTTCCGGCTCTTCATTCACTCTGACTGGCATCGGGCCTGAGCAGAGCCGACTGCGCATGTCCGCTTGTAGTGCAGGCATGCACAGTCGGCTCTGCCCAGGCCCGATGCCTGGCAGAGTGAATGAAGAGCTGGAAGACGCCGCAGGGACGCTGAAAGGAGAAGACTGTTCGGAGGATCCAGCCCAACCCTAACTCGTGGACTTGGTAAGTATTAGAGATGAGCGAACAGTGTTCTATCGAACTCATGTTCGATCGGATATTAGGCTGTTCGGCATGTTCGAATCGAATCGAACACCGCGTGGTAAAGTGCGCCATTACTCGATTCCCCTCCCACCTTCCCTGGCGCCTTTTTTGCTCCAATAACAGCGCAGGGTAGGTGGGACAGGAACTACGACACCGGTGACGTTGAAAAAAGTAGGCAAAACCCATTGGCTGCCGAAAACATGTGACCTCTAATTTAAAAGAACAGCGCCGCCCAGCTTCGCGTCATTCTGAGCTTGCAATTCACCGAGGACGGAGGTTTCCGTCCAGCTAGCTAGGGCTTAGATTCTGGGTAGGCAGGGACAGGCTAGGATAGGAAGGAGAAGACAACCAACAGCTCTTGTAAGAGCTAAATTCCAGGGAGAAGCTTGTCAGTGTAACGTGGCACTGACGGGCTCAATCGCCGCAACCCAGCTTTCCCAGGATCCTGAATGGAATACACTGTCAGTGTATTCCCGTATACCCGATATATACCCCGATACCCGTTCCAACGGTGTGCCCCCCCACCTTCACCCCAGAAATACCCTGCAAGTCCCCTAGCAATAGAATTGGGGCTATATACACCCACAATTTTTACTACTGGTATACAGTGCCATTGTCTGACTGGGAATTCAAAGAATATATTGGGAATACAAATACCCTCATTTCTTGCTACTGCCATATAGTGCCAGTTTCTGACTGGGAATTCAAAGAATATATTGGGGTTACGTGCACCCACAATTTTTACTACTGGTATACAGTGCCATTGTCTGACTGGGAATTCAAAGAGTATATTGGGAATACAAATACCCTCATTTCTTGCTACTGCCATATAGTGCCAGTTTCTGACTGGGAATTCAAAGAATATATTGGGGTTACGTGCACCCACAATTTTTACTACTGGTATACAGTGCCATTGTCTGACTGGGAATTCAAAGAATATATTGGGGTTATAAATACCCTCATTTCTTGCTACTGCCATATAGTGCCAGTTTCTGACTGGTAATTCAAAGAATATATTGGGGTTACGTGCACCCACAATTTTTACTACTGGTATACAGTGCCATTGTCTGACTGGGAATTCAAAGAGTATATTGGGAATACAAATACCCTCATTTCTTGCTACTGCCATATAGTGCCAGTTTCTGACTGGTAATTCAAAGAATATATTGGGGTTACGTGCACCCACAATTTTTACTACTGGTATACAGTGCCATTGTCTGACTGGGAATTCAAAGAATATATTGGGGTTATAAATACCCTCATTTCTTGCTACTGCCATATAGTGCCAGTTTCTGACTGGTAATTCAAAGAATATATTGGGGTTACGTGCACCCACAATTTTTACTACTGGTATACAGTGCCATTGTCTGACTGGGAATTCAAAGAGTATATTGGGAATACAAATACCCTCATTTCTTGCTACTGCCATATAGTGCCAGTGTCTGACTGGGAATTCAAAGAATATATTGGGGTTACGTGCACCCACAATTTTTACTACTGGTATACAGTGCCATTGTCTGACTGGGAATTCAAAGAATATATTGGGGTTATAAATACCCTCATTTCTTGCTACTGCCATATAGTGCCAGTTTCTGACTGGTAATTCAAAGAATATATTGGGGTTACGTGCACCCACAATTTTTACTACTGGTATACAGTGCCATTGTCTGACTGGGAATTCAAAGAGTATATTGGGAATACAAATACCCTCATTTCTTGCTACTGCCATATAGTGCCAGTTTCTGACTGGGAATTCAAAGAATATATTGGGGTTACGTGCACCCACAATTTTTACTACTGGTATACAGTGCCATTGTCTGACTGGGAATTCAAAGAATATATTGGGGTTATAAATACCCTCATTTCTTGCTACTGCCATATAGTGCCAGTTTCTGACTGGTAATTCAAAGAATATATTGGGGTTACGTGCACCCACAATTTTTACTACTGGTATACAGTGCCATTGTCTGACTGGGAATTCAAAGAGTATATTGGGAATACAAATACCCTCATTTCTTGCTACTGCCATATAGTGCCAGTTTCTGACTGGTAATTCAAAGAATATATTGGGGTTACGTGCACCCACAATTTTTACTACTGGTATACAGTGCCATTGTCTGACTGGGAATTCAAAGAATATATTGGGGTTATAAATACCCTCATTTCTTGCTACTGCCATATAGTGCCAGTTTCTGACTGGTAATTCAAAGAATATATTGGGGTTACGTGCACCCACAATTTTTACTACTGGTATACAGTGCCATTGTCTGACTGGGAATTCAAAGAGTATATTGGGAATACAAATACCCTCATTTCTTGCTACTGCCATATAGTGCCAGTGTCTGACTGGGAATTCAAAGAATATATTGGGGTTACGTGCACCCACAATTTTTACTACTGGTATACAGTGCCATTGTCTGACTGGGAATTCAAAGAATATATTGGGGTTATAAATACCCTCATTTCTTGCTACTGCCATATAGTGCCAGTTTCTGACTGGTAATTCAAAGAATATATTGGGGTTACGTGCACCCACAATTTTTACTACTGGTATACAGTGCCATTGTCTGACTGGGAATTCAAAGAATATATTGGGAATACAAATACCCTCATTTCTTGCTACTGCCATATAGTGCCAGTTTCTGACTGGGAATTCAAAGAATATATTGGGGTTACGTGCACCCACAATTTTTACTACTGGTATACAGTGCCATTGTCTGACTGGGAATTCAAAGAATATATTGGGGTTATAAATACCCTCATTTCTTGCTACTGCCATATAGTGCCAGTTTCTGACTGGTAATTCAAAGAATATATTGGGGTTACGTGCACCCACAATTTTTACTACTGGTATACAGTGCCATTGTCTGACTGGGAATTCAAAGAGTATATTGGGAATACAAATACCCTCATTTCTTGCTACTGCCATATAGTGCCAGTTTCTGACTGGGAATTCAAAGAATATATTGGGGTTACGTGCACCCACAATTTTTACTACTGGTATACAGTGCCATTGTCTGACTGGGAATTCAAAGAATATATTGGGGTTATAAATACCCTCATTTCTTGCTACTGCCATATAGTGCCAGTTTCTGACTGGTAATTCAAAGAATATATTGGGGTTACGTGCACCCACAATTTTTACTACTGGTATACAGTGCCATTGTCTGACTGGGAATTCAAAGAGTATATTGGGAATACAAATACCCTCATTTCTTGCTACTGCCATATAGTGCCAGTTTCTGACTGGTAATTCAAAGAATATATTGGGGTTACGTGCACCCACAATTTTTACTACTGGTATACAGTGCCATTGTCTGACTGGGAATTCAAAGAATATATTGGGGTTATAAATACCCTCATTTCTTGCTACTGCCATATAGTGCCAGTTTCTGACTGGTAATTCAAAGAATATATTGGGGTTACGTGCACCCACAATTTTTACTACTGGTATACAGTGCCATTGTCTGACTGGGAATTCAAAGAGTATATTGGGAATACAAATACCCTCATTTCTTGCTACTGCCATATAGTGCCAGTGTCTGACTGGGAATTCAAAGAATATATTGGGGTTACGTGCACCCACAATTTTTACTACTGGTATACAGTGCCATTGTCTGACTGGGAATTCAAAGAGTATATTGGGAATACAAATACCCTCATTTCTTGCTACTGCCATATAGTGCCAGTGTCTGACTGGGAATTCAAAGAATATATTGGGGTTACGTGCACCCACAATTTTTACTACTGGTATACAGTGCCAATTTCTAACTAGGAATTCAAAATGCGCAAGGCTCCCGGAAAGGGACGTGGACGAGGCCGTGGGCGAGGTCGGGGGAATGGTTCTGGGGAGCAAGGTAGCAGTGAAGCCACAGGGCGTCCCGTGCCTACTCCTGTGGGGCAGCAAGCATTGCGCCACTCCACAGTGCCAGGGTTGCTTGCCACATTAACTAAACTGCAGGGTACAAACCTTAGTAGGCCCGAGAACCAGGAACAGGTCTTGCAATGGCTGTCAGAGAACGCTTACAGCACATTGTCCAGCAGCCAGTCAGACTCTGCCTCCTCTCCTCCTATTACCCAACAGTCTTGTCTTCCTTCCTCCCAAAATTCCGAAGCTTTACAGAACAATAACCCAAACTGTCCCTGCTCCCCAGAGCTGTTCTCCGCTCCTTTCATTGTCCCTCAACCTGCCTCTCCACGTCACGATTCCACGAACCTAACAGAGGAGCATCTGTGTCCAGATGCTCAAACACTAGAGTCTCCTCCATCTCCGTTCGATTTGGTGGTGGATGACCAGCAACCCACCCTCATCGACGATGATGTGACGCAGTTGCCGTCAGGGCATCCAGTTGACTGGCGCATTGTGCGGGAGGAGGAGATGAGACAGGAGTTGGAAGAGGAAGTGGTGGATGATGAGGACACTGACCCGACCTGGACAGGGGGGATGTCAAGCGGGGAAAGTAGTGTGGATGTTGAGGCAGGTGCAGCACCAAAAAGGGTAGCTAGAGGCAGAGGCAGAGGTCAGCAGCTTAGGCGAAGCCAGGCCACACCCGGAATCTCCCAAGATGTTCCAGTTCGTACCCAGCCCCGAAAAACTCCCACCTCGAGGGCACGTTTCTCGAAGGTGTGGAGTTTTTTCAAGGAATGCGCCGAGGACAGATATAGTGTTGTCTGCACAATTTGCCTCTCGAAATTGATTAGGGGCTCTGAGAAGAGCAACCTGTCCACCACTTCAATGCGCCGTCATTTGGAATCCAAGCACTGGAATCAGTGGCAGGCAGCAACGGCAGGACAAAGGCCGCCTGCCGTTCACGCCACTGCCACTGCCTCTGCCTCTGCCTCTGCCACTGCCACTGCTGACTGTGCTGGCGATGCACTCCAGAGGACGAGCCAGGACACCACTTCATCTGCCTCCGCCACTTTGTTGACTTCTACCTCATCCTCCCCTGGTCCTGTCTTATCTCCTTCTCCTGCACCATCAAAGGCACCATCAGGCGTTTCTTTACAACAACCCACCATCTCTCAGACATTGGAGCGGCGGCAGAAATACACTGCTAACCACCCACACGCGCAAGCCTTGAACGCCAACATCGCTAAACTGCTGGCCCAGGAGATGTTGGCGTTCCGGCTTGTTGAAACTCCCGCCTTCCTGGACCTGATGGCAACTGCGGCACCTCGCTATGCCGTCCCTAGCCGTCACTACTTCTCCCGGTGTGCCGTCCCCGCCTTGCACCAGCACGTGTCACTCAACATCAGGCGGGCCCTTAGTTCCGCGCTTTGCACAAAGGTCCACTTGACCACCGACGCGTGGACAAGTGCATGCGGACAGGGACGCTACATTTCACTGACGGCACACTGGGTAAATGTAGTTGAGGCTGGGACTGCTTCCCAAACTGGCCCGGTGTACCTCGTCTCCCCGCCTAACATTCCTGGCAGGGACACGAGAAGAACACCCCCCTCCTCCTCCTCCTCTACCGCCTCCTCCTCCGCCTCCTCCTCCGCCACCGCCTCCTCCTCCGCTGTTAGATTGACCCCAGCTACGAGTTGGAAACGTTGCAGCACTGGCGTTGGTAGACGTCAGCAGGCTGTGCTGAAGCTGATCAGCTTGGGGGACAGACAGCACACTGCCTCCGAGGTGAGGGATGCCCTCCTCGATGAGACGGCAATATGGTTTGAGCCGCTGCACCTGGGCCCAGGCATGGTCGTTTGTGATAACGGCCGGAACCTGGTAGCAGCTCTGGAGCTTGCCGGACTCCAACATGTTCCATGCCTGGCCCACGTCTTCAACCTAGTGGTGCAACGTTTCCTAAAGAGCTACCCCAATGTTCCAGAGCTACTGGTGAAAGTGCGGCGCATGTGCGCCCACTTTCGCAAGTCGACAGTAGCCGCTGCTAGCTTAAAATCTCTCCAGCAACGCCTGCATGTGCCACAACACCGGCTTTTGTGCGACGTCCCCACACGCTGGAACTCAACGTTTCAGATGTTGAATAGAGTGGTTGAGCAGCAGAGACCTTTGATGGAATACCAGCTACAAAACCCTAGGGTGCCACAAAGTCAGCTGCCTCAGTTTCACATCCATGAGTGGCCATGGATGAGAGACCTTTGTGACATCCTACGGGTCTTTGAGGAGTCCACAAGGAGGGTGAGCTCTGAGGATGCGATGGTGAGCCTTACAATCCCGCTCTTGTGTGTTCTGAGAGAATCCCTGATTGACATCAGGGATAACTCAGATCACACAGAGGAGTTAGGGATAGCATCCGATCCGTCACAGCTGGAGAGTAGGTCCACACATCTGTCCGCTTCACTGCGTTTAATGGAGGAGGAGGAGGAGGAGGAGGAGGAGGAAGAAGAGTTGTCCGATGATGTGATGGTGATACAGGAGGCTTCCGGGCAACTTCGAATCGTCCCATTGTTGCAGCGCGGATGGGTAGACATGGAGGATGAGGAGGAAATGGAGATTGAACTTTCCGGTGGGGCCAGAGGAGTCATGCCAA
Source organism: Leptodactylus fuscus (assembly GCF_031893055.1). NCBI lineage: Eukaryota > Metazoa > Chordata > Amphibia > Anura > Leptodactylidae > Leptodactylus > Leptodactylus fuscus. The sequence continues at coordinate 46,697,893 of NC_134268.1, read as the reverse complement.
CTAACACTGTGGCAGACATGGCTGAGTTCATGTTGGGGTGCTTTACAACCGACAAGCGTATTGTCAAAATCATGGAGGACAACCAGTACTGGATCTTTGCTATCCTTGACCCCCGGTATAAAAACAACATCTCGTCTTTTATTCCGGTAGAGGGGAGGGCCAATCGCATCAATGCTTGCCACAGGCAATTGGTGCAGAATATGATGGAGATGTTTCCAGCATGTGACAGTGGCGGCAGGGAGGGCAGTTCCTCCAGTAGGCAACCAAGTTCTCACCGGTCCACACAAACGAGGGGCACACTGTCTAAGGTCTGGGACACCTTGATGGCACCCCCTCGCCAAAGTGCCGCCACGGAGGGTCCTAGTGTCACCAGGCGTGAGAAGTATAGGCGCATGTTGCGGGAATACCTTTCCGACCACAGCCCTGTCCTCTCCGACCCCTCTGCGCCCTACACGTATTGGGTGTCGAAGTTGGACCTGTGGCTTGAACTTGCCCTATATGCCTTGGAGGTGCTGTCCTGTCCTGCCGCCAGCGTCCTATCTGAGAGGGTGTTCAGTGCAGCCGGTGGCATCATCACTGACAAGCGCACCCGTCTGTCAGCTGAGAGTGCCGACCGGCTCACTTTGATAAAAATGAACCACCACTGGATAGAGCCTTCATTTTTGTGCCCACCTGTGTAAAGCACCCCAACATGAAACTCCATGTCTGTACTCAACCTCTCCAATTCCTCCGCATCCTCATACTCATCCACCATAAGCGTTGCACAATTCTGCTAATACTAGGCTCCCTCCAACATGATTTCCCCCAACTCTGCTGGTTAGAGGCTCCCTCCACCCTGATTTCCACCAACTCTGCTGGTTAGAGGCTCCCTCCACCCTGCTTTCCCACAACTCTGCTGGTTAGAGGCTCCTTCCACCATGAATTTGCCCAAACTGGGCTGTTTAGAGGCTCCCTCCACCATGAATTGGTCCAAACTGGGCTGGTTAGAGGCTCCCTCCACCATTAATTGGTCCAAACTGGGCTGGTTAGAGGCTCCCTCCACCATGAATTTGCCCAAACTGGGCTGTTTAGAGGCTCCCTCCACCATGAATTTGCCCAAACTGGGCTGTTTAGAGGCTCCCTCCACCATGAATTGGTCCAAACTGGGTTTTTTAGAGGCTCCCTCCACCATGAATTGGTCCAAACTGGGGTGGTTAGAGGCTCCCTCCACCATTAATTGGTCCAAACTGGGCTGGTTAGAGGCTCCCTCCACCATGAATTGGTCCAAACTGGGCTGGTTAGAGGCTCCCTCCACCATGAATTGGTCCAAACTGGGGTGGTTAGAGGCTCCCTCCACCATTAATTGGTCCAAACTGGGCTGGTTAGAGGCTCCCTCCACCATTAATTGGTCCAAACTGGGCTGGTTAGAGGCTCCCTCCACCATGAATTTGCCCAAACTGGGCTGTTTAGAGGCTCCCTCCACCATTAATTGGTCCAAACTGGGCTGGTTAGAGGCTCCCTCCACAATTAATTGGTCCAAACTGGGCTAATTAGAGGCTCCCTCCACCATGAATTGGTCCAAACTGGGTTTTTTAGAGGCTCCCTCCACCATGAATTTGCCCAAACTGGGCTGTTTAGAGGCTCCCTCCACCATGAATTGGTCCAAACTGGGCTGGTTAGAGGCTCCCTCCACCATGAATTTCCCAAAACTTGGCTGTTTAGAGGCTCCCTCCACCATTAATTGGTCCAAACTGGGCTGGTTAGAGGCTCCCTCCACCATGAATTGGTCCAAACTGGGGTTTTTAGAGGCTCCCTCCACCATGAATTGGTCCAAACTTGGCTGTTTAGAGGCTCCCTCCACCATGAATTGGTCCAAACTGGGGTGGTTAGAGGCTCCCTCCACCATTAATTGGTCCAAACTGGGCTGGTTAGAGGCTCCCTCCACCATTAATTGGTCCAAACTGGGCTGGTTAGAGGCTCCCTCCACCATGAATTTGCCCAAACTGGGCTGTTTAGAGGCTCCCTCCACCATGAATTTGCCCAAACTGGGCTGGTTAGAGGCTCCCTCCACCATGAATTGGTCCAAACGGGTTTTTAGAGGCTCCCTTCACCATGAATTGGTCCAAACTTGGCTGTTTAGAGGCTCCCTCCACCATGAATTGGTCCAAACTGGGGTGGTTAGAGGCTCCCTCCACCATTAATTGGTCCAAACTGGGCTGGTTAGAGGCTCCCTCCACCATGAATTTCCCAAAACTTGGCTGTTTAGAGGCTCCCTCCACCATTAATTGGTCCAAACTGGGCTGGTTAGAGGCTCCCTCCACCATGAATTGGTCCAAACTGGGCTGGTTAGAGGCTCCCTCCACCATTAATTGGTCCAAACTGGGCTGGTTAGAGGCTCCCTCCACCATGAATTTGCCCAAACTGGGCTGGTTAGAGGCTCCCTCCACCATGAATTGGTCCAAACTGGGTTTTTTAGAGGCTCCCTCCACCATGAATTTGCCCAAACTGGGCTGGTTAGAGGCTCCCTCCACCATGAATTGGTCCAAACTGGGCTGGTTAGAGGCTCCCTCCACCATGAATTTGCCCAAACTGGGCTGTTTAGAGGCTCCCTCCACCATTAATTGGTCCAAACTGGGCTGGTTAGAGGCTCCCTCCACCATGAATTTGCCCAAACTGGGCTGTTTAGAGGCTCCCTCCACCATGAATTGGTCCAAACTGGGTTTTTTAGAGGCTCCCTCCACCATGAATTGGTCCAAACTGGGCTGGTTAGAGGCTCCCTCCACCATGAATTTCCCAAAACTTGGCTGTTTAGAGGCTCCCTCCACCATTAATTGGTCCAAACTGGGCTGGTTAGAGGCTCCCTCCACCATGAATTGGTCCAAACTGGGGTTTTTAGAGGCTCCCTCCACCATGAATTGGTCCAAACTTGGCTGTTTAGAGGCTCCCTCCACCATGAATTGGTCCAAACTGGGGTGGTTAGAGGCTCCCTCCACCATTAATTGGTCCAAACTGGGCTGGTTAGAGGCTCCCTCCACCATTAATTGGTCCAAACTGGGCTGGTTAGAGGCTCCCTCCACCATGAATTTGCCCAAACTGGGCTGTTTAGAGGCTCCCTCCACCATGAATTTGCCCAAACTGGGCTGGTTAGAGGCTCCCTCCACCATGAATTGGTCCAAACGGGTTTTTAGAGGCTCCCTTCACCATGAATTGGTCCAAACTTGGCTGTTTAGAGGCTCCCTCCACCATGAATTGGTCCAAACTGGGGTGGTTAGAGGCTCCCTCCACCATTAATTGGTCCAAACTGGGCTGGTTAGAGGCTCCCTCCACCATTAATTGGTCCAAACTGGGCTGGTTAGAGGCTCCCTCCACCATGAATTGGTCCAAACTGGGGTTTTTAGAGGCTCCCTCCACCATGAATTGGTCCAAACTTGGCTGTTTAGAGGCTCCCTCCACCATTAATTGGTCCAAACTGGGCTGGTTAGAGGCTCCCTCCACCATGAATTGGTCCAAACTGGGTTTTTTAGAGGCTCCCTCCACCATGAATTTGCCCAAACTGGGCTGTTTAGAGGCTCCCTCCACCATGAATTGGTCCAAACTGGGTTTTTTAGAGGCTCCCTCCACCATGAATTGGTCCAAACTGGGCTGGTTAGAGGCTCCCTCCACCATGAATTGGTCCAAACTGGGGTGGTTAGAGGCTCCCTCCACCATTAATTGGTCCAAACTGGGCTGGTTAGAGGCTCCCTCCACCATTAATTGGTCCAAACTGGGCTGGTTAGAGGCTCCCTCCACCATGAATTTGCCCAAACTGGGCTGTTTAGAGGCTCCCTCCACCATTAATTGGTCCAAACTGGGCTGGTTAGAGGCTCCCTCCACAATTAATTGGTCCAAACTGGGCTAATTAGAGGCTCCCTCCACCATGAATTGGTCCAAACTGGGTTTTTTAGAGGCTCCCTCCACCATGAATTTGCCCAAACTGGGCTGTTTAGAGGCTCCCTCCACCATGAATTGGTCCAAACTGGGCTGGTTAGAGGCTCCCTCCACCATGAATTTCCCAAAACTTGGCTGTTTAGAGGCTCCCTCCACCATTAATTGGTCCAAACTGGGCTGGTTAGAGGCTCCCTCCACCATGAATTGGTCCAAACTGGGCTGGTTAGAGGCTCCCTCCACCATTAATTGGTCCAAACTGGGCTGGTTAGAGGCTCCCTCCACCATGAATTTGCCCAAACTGGGCTGGTTAGAGGCTCCCTCCACCATGAATTGGTCCAAACTGGGTTTTTTAGAGGCTCCCTCCACCATGAATTTGCCCAAACTGGGCTGGTTAGAGGCTCCCTCCACCATGAATTGGTCCAAACTGGGCTGGTTAGAGGCTCCCTCCACCATGAATTTGCCCAAACTGGGCTGTTTAGAGGCTCCCTCCACCATTAATTGGTCCAAACTGGGCTGGTTAGAGGCTCCCTCCACCATGAATTTGCCCAAACTGGGCTGTTTAGAGGCTCCCTCCACCATGAATTGGTCCAAACTGGGTTTTTTAGAGGCTCCCTCCACCATGAATTGGTCCAAACTGGGCTGGTTAGAGGCTCCCTCCACCATGAATTTCCCAAAACTTGGCTGTTTAGAGGCTCCCTCCACCATGAATTGGTCCAAACTGGGCTGGTTAGAGGCTCCCTCCACCATTAATTGGTCCAAACTGGGCTGGTTAGAGGCTCCCTCCACCATGAATTGGTCCAAACTGGGTTTTTTAGAGGCTCCCTCCACCATGAATTTGCCCAAACTGGGCTGTTTAGAGGCTCCCTCCACCATGAATTGGTTCAAACTGGGCTGGTTAGAGGCTCCCTCCACCATTAATTGGTCCAAACTGGGCTGGTTAGAGGCTCCCTCCACCATTAATTGGTCCAAACTGGGCTGGTTAGAGGCTCCCTCCACCATGAATTTGCCCAAACTGGGCTGGTTAGAGGCTCCCTCCACCATGAATTGGTCCAAACTGGGTTTTTTAGAGGCTCCCTCCACCATGAATTTGCCCAAACTGGGCTGGTTAGAGGCTCCCTCCACCATGAATTGGTCCAAACTGGGGTTTTTAGAGGCTCCCTCCACCATGAATTTGCCCAAACTGGGGTGTTTAGAGGCTCCCTCCACCATGAATTTGCCCAAACTCTGCTGGTTAGAGGCTCAATCCACCCTGATTTTCAAAACAAATGTTGGTGCCAACCTCAACTTACTACAAGGGCCAAATTCACTGCTGGTGACAAGCTCTCCTCACTGCAAGTGCCAAATACACATGTTTCAAGGTGTTTTCCTACTGTCAGAGAGGTGGTATTGAGTGTGTAAAGTGTGTAGTTGTTAGGCTATGATGTTGGGGTAATAGAGGGTCTTTGGTGTGTTAGATGCCCCCAGACATGCTTCCCCTGCTGTCCCAGTGTCATTCCAGAGGTGTTGGCATCATTTCCTGGGGTGTCATAGTGGACTTGGTGACCCTCCAGACACGGATTTGGGTTTCCCCCTTAACGAGTATCTGTTCCCCATAGACTATAATGGGGTTCGAAACCCGTTCGAACACACGAACATTGAGCGGCTGTTCGAATCGAATTTCGAACCTCGAACATTTTAGTGTTCGCTCATCTCTAGTAAGTATAATTTGATTGAACGTTGCCTACCCCTGAAACGAGCATTTTCCCCCCATAGACTATAATAGGGTTCGATATTCGATTCGAGTAGTCAAATATTGAGGAGCTACTTGAAATGAATATCGAACCTCGAACATTTTCCTGTTCGCTCATCTCTACTAATAATATAATATAATGTACTATATATGGGAAACATATGGGAAACAGCTGATTTTCAGGTTTTCTTAATAGTTTCCCGCCTCCCCATCAATAAAAATTGATGGCCAATCTTAATGACCTCCAAAGGCAACAAGTAGGAATGCTGCCAATCTCTGCTGCTGGAGTCGTGTTATCTCTAAACGAAGAGCAGCCATTGGAGTAACAGGTTTTCCACAACGGCTGTCAAGATTCTGTAATGTCCTGGCTACCTTCAGGTGATCACAGACTCCCTACCCCTCTGGGCCCCACTGTTGTTGCACTCCTTGTGATGGTGATCCTTACACCCCTGGGTAGTAGTGAAGACCCACTAGAGCAGGGGTAGGGAACCTTCGGCTCTCCAGCTGCTGTTAAACTACAACTCCCAACATGCTCCATTCACTTCCATGGGAGTTCCAAGAACAGCAAAGCGAGTATGCATGCTGGGAGTTGTAGTTTTGCAACAGCTGGAGAGTCAAAGTTCCCTACCACTGCAATAGAGCGTCAGAGTATGATGATGAGCATCACTCTTACATATCAATATGTATATTACTGTGAATGTATATATACTGTATATTCGTATGTACACCCCTGTTTTTGCTAAAATTCTGCAAACTCTAAAGATCCACCATCCGGATATTCTTGATTCTACCATCCTACTATCATAATAGTATTTTTACTAGCATAATATATCACCTACTCCACTATATATACAGAAAATATGTAAATGACACATAGGGATTATTTATAATGTGAAAAGTCAATTACTATTGCAAAATCATGTAAAATACTTGAACTCCCATTGAGGGACAAGGCTAAAAAGTATTCCAATGATGTATGCAGCAGTAAACTACCACTGAGACCAGGCCACACAACATTGAGCAAATAGTGCTGCCTAAAACAACTTTTCAACAAATGGAATGGTATTGGAAGCACGCTGAGTGGAATTAAGAGATTCTAGAACATGCTGTGGATTTTGGAAATAATAATTCACACTTTTCAAATCACAGCGGCATTTTGGATGTAGGTTAAATTAAGCTTGTGTGTTCAAATTGGGTGTAGTTGCTAAGAGTTTGGCTTCATTATTACTAAAAGAAACTATACTTTTTCATCTCTTTACTTTTCTTAAGATTAATAAGCTTTCAGTGGGTGTTTCTTTTACTTTCCACATAAAAAATCATTTTAATTGAGTTTCACAATGTCAGGAACTGTTTCTGATCTTGCTGAGCCTATAGTTAATACATATATATATGCATAGGAAATCTATCCTAGAATTACTAGACTTTATCCCCACTGCAACCTTTCAATTAAATCCCACAATACCATAAGGCGTTTTTAAGTAATGTGTTTCATGTGCGTAACAAAATGCCCCCTACCCCAAGAAAAGAAAAGTAAAAGTTGTATTTCCTATTATACACCCTCTCTTACATTTCGACTTAGCAGGACCTATCCGGTTTTGTATGTCCAAAGATTTTTAGAATTCAAGTACAATTTGATGCCCTATAGGTGTCTACACATAGATTGTTTTGTAAATTGTAATTTTAAGGGTTTTATTGTAATGGGCGACGGACCATGGTTTGGCTTATGGCACCTCTAAGGATGGGTTCACACTAGCATTTGGTTTCGTTCAGGGATTCCATCTATGAATCCACTTGAAAAATGAATTTTTCAAGCATTAACCCCATTATAGTCTGGGGGTCCTCGAGTTTCTGTGTGTAACCACTTTTTAAGCAAATTAGGTTTCCATTTTTTGGGTTCCCAAGCTGAACCGAAGAATGGAAACCCAAAGCAGGTGTGAACCTTGATTAAGGGCAATGTTTAAGCAAATGTCCTCATTTTCACTCTTTAACCCCCAAACAGGGATAGGGTTTTCGGTGCAGCCAGATCGCTACCTCCTGAAGTAGTCCTGTAGTAGACTAAAACGTGACAGATATAGGTCAGAACGTTCAGAAAACAGAAGCTGGGTTTAAAGCAAGAATCTAGGACAGAACACAGGACAGGTAGCAGAAGCCCAGAGACCACAAGTAACAGGGATATAGCAGAAGCCATAGGCAAACAGGTATCAGATAACGGAAACCATAAGCTAACAGGTAACAGAAATAGAAGCCATAGGCTAACAGAGATATGACAAACATGGCAGACAACAGCAGGGTCAGACTGGGGTGTCTAGGGCCCACCAGTGGAATTGTTTCTAGGGGCCCACCATCAGGACCCCTGCAGACCAGCAATACCGAAACAGGATGGCTAAAGGTAATAACATATCGGGAGCCATGCTGCTCACCCGCCATACAATGTGCACTACTGCACTACCTAAACCCACTGCTACACCCTGTATGGCAAGTGAACAGAATGGCTCCTAGAAATTTTACCATTACCTGTAAGAGAAAAGAGAAAATAATATACTAACATTTGAAGCAGCAAGTGCAGCATCGCAGCAGACATGTCTCTGTCCCCACACGGTTTAAGAGATGACTCACTGCTGGCAAGGGGAGGGGGGAAGTCCGGGCTGCACAGAGAGTTGTACATAAGAGGGCAGTGACAGGTGAAGCTGCTGCCCCTGGTATCAACACGATGTATACTTTCTTTACATTAATAGGGAAAGTAAGCCACTGTGAGGGGGCCCCTGTGAGTCTGGGAAACTGCCAGCAGCCAGCTATCTTTAATCATCACAGTGCTATCGGCAGCCTGGGGCCTCCGAGCTTACCGATCCAGCCCCTGTTACCATGCATTGGTTAGGGTCCCGACCAGGCCTCTGACATCCTGATCGGGCCTCTGGCCAATGCATCTGCATTGACAAACTGAGGACTGATAGTCAAGGCTTGGGGCCCACTGAGGGATTCACCGGTTCCCCGGTGGGCCAGTCTGACCCTGGACAACAGGGCTTGCATAAAACAGGGCAGACAGAGACTCTGGCATAAAACAGTATGCATGCAACAAGATAAGGCAAGAAACCTTTTATCTTCTTCTGGTTGGTTGTGTGGTTACAGTTAGTATGTTATTCACAGACAGCAAGCAGCTTTATTGACTGTGCTCATAGATTGTTCTTTAGCTGTATCAGGGGTCTTTTAAGCTGCATTATGCCTGTATGTATTTGCCCTGTATTTGCAGTTCAGTATTCCTAAATCTCCTATATTATGGTGGCGTGAGTCTACTTTGGCTATGTGTTGGTTATTTTACAGTTACTCAAAGGAGAATTGCATATACATAAACCAGTAGTAGTAATGGATAAGTGAGGGGGTAGATTGCTCCTTATTATACAGGCACCCAGTCTCAAGGAGAAATATAAAATGTGCTGCAACCGTAATGTGATTATCAGCAGCAGTAGAAATGATAGAACGGATAGTACACTGTGTATAAAGGCCAGAGGACAACCTGCCAGGCAAGGCTCTGAAGATATTTAAATTTTTCATGAAAACTGAGGTACCTTTAAGACCAAAAAGTGTATTTTATCAGGTCTCTACTTTGGCTCATAGAGGGGTGGATGACTCCTTCTATGACATCTGTATGCTTCATTAACAGCACTAGGGTAATGTCACCAGTCACTGTCTGAACACATGAAGGAATATCAATAAAGCATAAAACTATTAAGGAATTTGGAAATTTACAATTTCATTTCAGATACCAAATGATCCCTAAGAGCTTGTATAAAATAGTATCCCCACCAAATATAAAAGATATAACCAACTTATAAGCATTCCAGCAAATACATACAGATATTTAGAAATGTCTTTTAGTAGTTAGAAGCTAATTTAGCTAAATTTTCAGACCACAGTTTGTAAATAAGAAAAAAAAATAGAATCATGTAAAAAAATCTTACTTTTCATAAGGGGAGTTTCCAGTTATTTCAGATTGATGACTTCTCCTTAGAGATGCTTGCAGGGGCCATACATTCAGGGGAGCATTGTATCCTCATCATGGAAAACCAAGCACGGAACCTTACATTGTCTAGGGGCTGTGTTTGGTATTGCAGCTCAGCCCTCTTCCCTTGTATGGGACTGAGCTGAAAACAAGCCACGAGGTAGCATTCATCCAAGCAATGCTGCTACTTTTGGGCCACTAATCTGGCAGTGTCTTAAGTATTGAACTCGACAAAGATCAAATAATAATGACCTATCCTAGGGGTAGGTCCTCACTAGAGATGAGCGAGTAGTATTCAATCGAGTAGGTATTCGATCGAATACTATGGTATTCGAAATACTCGTACTCGATCGAGTACTACTCGCTATTCGAATGGAAAAATTTGATGCAGAACCAGCGTTGATTGGCCGAATGCTATACAGTCGGCCAATCAACACTGGTTCTTTTCCTACCTTTAGAAGTCTTCTCTGTGCAGCATCCCCGCGGCATCTTCCGACTCTGAATTCACTCTGCCAGGCATCGGGCCTGGGCAGAGCCGACTGCGCATGCCCGCGCTACAAGAAAATGGCCGCTTTGACTGTAAGCGGCCATTTTCTTGCAGTGCGGGCATGCGCAGTCGGCTCTACCCAGGCCCGATGCCTGGCAGAGTGAATTCAGAGCCGGAAGACGCCGCGGGGACGCTGCACAGAAAAGACTTCTTGGAGAATCCAAAGTACCAACTAAGTATCAATGTATAAATAACACAAAAAATTCTTTTGATTTTAAATCTAAATTTATTGTTACAAAAATGTTTTTAATTGTAAAAAATGGTATCAGGAAAACACAAACACATAAAAACATTTAAAAAACACACAACAAGAGTGGAGGTCGCACTGGACTGAGCAGCTCCAGCAGGTGTATAATCTGCTAGTGGTGTAGGGGATGAGAACAGCCACAATTAATGTGTGTATAGAGGCCCAGTATTTTGTATATATAAATGTAAATAGGCTCCTATTGCTCACAATATCACAAGATCAGGGCACTTGATTGAAAAAATATCTGTAGCATTGCAAAGATCATACCCACATCACCACTATATAGCAAGAGCATATAAGGTAACAGAACCAATGTAAAGTTACACAAACATGCCAGTATTACATAAGCTAACCTACATAGGACAAAATGTGAAGCATAAACATAAACCACTGCTCACCAGCTGCGACCTCCACTCTGAGCCCCGACGGACCGTTTCTCCCCTGCTTCTTCAGGGGGCTTCTTGGAGAATCCAGCCCGACCCTCACTCGTGGACTTGGTAAGTTCAATTTGATCGAATGTTGCCTACCCCTGAAACGAGCATTTTTCCCCCATAGAGTATAATAGGATTCAATATTCGAGTAGTCGAATATTGAGGGGCTACTCGAAACGAATATTGAATATCGAGTATTTAACTACTCGCTCATCTCTAGTCCTCACTTTTAGCTACCAGAACACTCTTAACAAAAGATGTGAAATTAAAAAAACAAAAGAAAAAAAAAATTCATGTAGTCAGGAATCAAAACCACCAAATGTCGCTTATGACAAGCGAGTTAGTAAATGTCTACGTATGATTTCTACAAATCCAAAATGCAAGGTTGTCAAGAAGATGAACGATGTATTACAATGTTTCTTCAAAATGTTTTGATGTTCCTCAAGTCTCCATGCTGGATGAAAAGATCTAATAGGGACATCAGAAATGGAAGTTCACATGTACTGATAAAGATCTTGTAATCTGTGGCCAGGTCCTTTAAGGGATCCATATACTTAGAAACCAGTCAAAAGGGTAGTCTTGTTCTTAATGTAGAAGAAATAGATCATTTTGTGTTAGTCCAATTCATATCAGGCACAAGGGGCCTCTAATGATTTATTTTATTAACAGAGTTATATTACGGACACTTACTCTCTATACACAGGGCAGGTGATATACGCCTGAATGCTGGGGGCTGGCCAGTAGGTAGGGGATGACTCCACTATCGCACAAACTCTTTAAGTACACTTTGATTTCTAATCTAAGACTACCTCATATTTATAGGTTATATTTTAACCTCTAATTTTGGATTCATGTACCATAATGTCCAAATAGTGGTCACAGAGGGGACCCAACTCTGCTACTGACGTGCTGAGCTAACTAATCCTATGGATTTAGGGCAGGGGTCCCCAACCGGGACCGTGATGTTGTGGGTTTTTATGGCAGTCTGCGGGATGGTAGGCTGGCCTCAGTCTTAGCTGGATACTTAGCAATAGGCCATGCTGCTATGGTAATGTGTAGATTATCAAGTAGCATGGCGTCCTGTAGCTGCTAAGGATGCCTCACTACCCAATTATTCACACATTACCATAGCAATGTGGTCTAGCACAAAGTATCCAGGCTCGGTGTCTAGCAATTCACCATGTTGCCTAGATGCTCATGTCATGCTCTCCTGCCCCGCAGAGTATCCCGTAAGAGAGCCTTCCCATCCACATGGTGGAGACGGCTTATAACCCTGCCCCATATGACCAAAGCCCTGCCCCAACCCCGCTTCGCTAGGTCATGGACAAATGGTCTTGCTTGAAGCTGGTCTCTGGGCTAAAAAAGGTTGGGGACCACTGATTTAAGGGAACCAAACACTGGTGGGAGACCCAGTGTACGGGAGTGACCAGGGATCAGGGAGATTGGCATTACTTCATTTACTTAGTAACATCACTTTAATATTGTTTTTGTAATAAATACTATTTGCTGTATATTCAGTAATGGTAAAGATTGCTGTCTAGGATATAGAAATTATACTTAGAAATAACAAAGAATGAAGGTTAGGAACTTATTAAAAATGCTCCTAGAAATCTCCATTGTGATAGAGGAGCCATTTAATAGTTTTCTAGAACCTTCAATCCGGTAAACATTCTGTACAACACAATGTATTAAAGCATTGCTGTGATGTCCATTGTACAAAGGGGTTAACGTGCCGAACATTAATTCTAAATGTAATTTGAAAACGTGTACTTCATGCATTACAAATTATTTCTCTCTATCAGTGGCAATTGCCAATGTGATTAATACTTTTAATAGGTATTGTAAAAAAAAATGTACTTTACAACATGAAGGAATATGCAGATTACAATAGCTATAAAATTGCTATTTTCTGAATCATTCACCTTCAGCAGATAATTTTGTGCAGACATGCTTCAATATTAAATAAGCTCTTTTTTTTTTCACCCGGCAGACCAAGATGACGGATATCCAAACTGAGAGGATTCATCAGAAGCAGCCCATGATCTTACAGAACAAAAAGCTAAGGATACTGGCAAAAAGGATTACAGGAATATTGGTCTGGGACTCAAGACCCAAAGTGAGACAATAAAATACACGTACATTGACAAGAATTGTCCCTTCACTGGTAATGTCTCCATTGGTGGTTGCATCTTCAGGTCACCAAAACGAAGATGTAGAACACAATTATTATCCACCAGGAATACTTGCATTAAGCCAACAAGTACAATCGATGTAAAACATGTCACATGTCTGTGCATCTGATCCCCACTTCAGAGATGTCCAGGTCGGAGGTATTGTCACCATCGGACACATCCACTCGCCAAAGCTTTTTGATTCAATTTTCTGGAAGTAACAAAAAAGGCTGGGAGCAGGAAGTAATTCACGAAGTATTAGATGTAAATCAGATATTCTTTCAAGTCTAATAAAAATTTTAAAAAAATGTTAAAAAATAGTCTGTTATATTATCATTTTATGGGTGCATTCACACTGAGTAAACGCTAGCTTATTTTGTAGAGTAAAATTACACTTGTAAATTTTGCTATCCCATTGACTTCAATGACATTTTACAGGCGTATTTTTACAGGCGTATTTTTTACAGGCGTATTTTTTACAGGCGTATTTTTACACTTGTAAAAAAATATCATTGAAGTCAATGGGATAGCAAAATTTACAAGTGTAATTTTACTCTACAAAATAAGCTAGCGTTTACTCAGTGTGAATGCACCCTATCTTTGTTTTGCTACTCAAACAATATGTAACAGATCTGTTAAGTGTCTTATGGGAATAAAATTTTTGTTTGCGGAGATATAACTTGTAGTTCCTGGGCCCCTCACGTGGGATAGTATGCAATGAATGTACTGTATACCATATAGGATTACAATTATTCTATATTTTGAGGTATTGATAATAATTTATCTACAGGTATTACCCTCACTACTCTATTATTTGTAGGGGAAAAATCCAGTTAGGGCAGAGCCCACTGTACCTAGTTATTCCTATTTCTCTAGGCAATTCTGATATACAGGTGATTATATAGGTGATTGGAAGAAACTTTGTAGTACATTATACCATAGAGAAATGCCTCTTTATCTTCATATCACACTGCTTTCTTGACACCCCCCCCACCTACTAAAATAAAATTCTTTGTAAAAATCACTACTCTACCCATCTTGAAATACACTATATGTCAGATGACATGTCTATAGAAGTCTATGGAGAGGGAATGGGAGGACTTAGTAGGAAATGCAGGAGATAACAGAAGAGACCCAGGTTTAGGCTAAATCTGGAGCTGGAAAGAAGTCTATCACAACCTAAGCACTTTAATCCAGTCTCTCTCTCTCTCTCTCTCTCTCTCTCTCTCTCTCTCTCTCTCCCTCTCTCAATATACAGTATATATATGTATAGTCAGGATCTGGTGGTGCTGGGTGGTTGGCATAAACACTGATTCCAAGGTAGTCCAAATGTTGAGCTTTCAGTCCAACAAACAGTGGAACATGCAGTACCGAAAGAAAATACAAAACAAACACCTGCCCGTCTGGGGTCTAACTAAACATAAGTTGGTTGCCTCACATAATCATAGAAATCAATTCATATTGTCAGGTTCCTCTCCAGCAGCAGCAACCTCTGTGATGGTTTTCCAGCCAAGCTTTGACCAAAGTCGGGGTCCATTCACACTGAGACTTTTGGAGCTGATTTTGATGTAAGTGGAAAAAGGAACCCATTTTTCACATAAATTCTGATGCAGATTCAGTGTCAAAATTAGTGCCAAAAAACTGAGTGTGAATGGACCCTCCATACTCCCAGCAGACTTCTTATGCCTCGCTAACAGCGAGCTGGGTTTCTAGCTGGGTTTCTGCCTGAGTGTCCACAAGGTGTGGACTGGAGGGGATGGGAATGACAAGTTCCACTACAAACCTACCTGCCATTCCCTAAAAATCCAGGCAATGCACGCCACTTATAAATGCTCAGCAGACAAAGTTGTCTGCTGAGAACAAACCCTTCTGGATTTTTCTTATCTCACCCATGAGCGTCTAGGTGAGTTATACACCCCCTCCAGCACTTTACCATCTATTGGTTTACTATATATATATATATATATATATATATATATATATATATATATATATATATATATATATATATATAGCAAGTAGTCTTGACCACTAGTTTGTAGAGAGCTACAAGTTCCAGGTATGGCATACAGATGGCAAATGCAAAAAACCTACAGAATATGAGTCCCATAATGACCATACATAATTTTACTCCCTACACATATGACAGCTTATCCTGAAATGACAGGTATACCTTAAGAGCTCCACATGAAACCAATTCAACACACTATTGTGACATGCTAACAAAACCCGTGACAGAATGTAATTAAAAACATGGTCACGGCGAAGAAAAAAAGTTAAAAAAGAACACATCAAAGTCTTCCCACTACCAAAAATATCAAAGATAAAAGAATGATGTGTCTATGTAAAAAAAAGGTTGTGTTTGGTGCTTGCAATATGTCATCTTAGGGTGCATTCACACTGAGTAAACGCTAGCTTATTTTGTAGTGTAAAATTACACTTGTAAATTTTGCTATCCCATTGACTTCAATGACATTTTACAGGCGTATTTTTACAGGCGTATTTTTTACAGGCGTATTTTTTACAGGCGTATTTTTACACTTGTAAAAAAATATCATTGAAGTCAATGGGATAGCAAAATTTACAAGTGTAATTTTACTCTACAAAATAAGCTAGCGTTTACTCAGTGTGAATGCACCCTAAGTGTCAGAAAGAGGAATCCAAGCATAGATTCCAGATTAGAAGAAAACAATCTGTTTAGATTATAGGTTATGGCATAAAAATGTGTGTGATCTAAGCCAGGGGTCCCCAACCACAGACCAGAACCGGGCAGTTGGGATTTGTTTGCAGGGCTGGGTGGCAGGCTGGCCTCAGTCTTAGCTGGATATTTTGCGCTAGGCCACGTAAACTACCGGGTAGTACAGCATTCTGTAGCTGCTAGGGACACCGCGCTACCCAATAGTTTACATGTTACCACAGCAACATGACCCAGCGCAAAATATCAATCTCAGTATTGCTTACCATAGCGACATGGCTTAGTGTGAAGTAGGCATCCTTGGTGTCTTGCATTTCGCCACGTCCACTCAGATGCCAGATCTGCCTGCCCTGCTGAGCATCTTGGCGAAGAGCCTTCCTGTCTATATGGTAGAGCCATCCTATAACCCCACCCCCATATTACCTAAGCCCATGGAAAAATGGTCTTGTTTGAAACCAATCCCTGGTGCAAAAAGTGTTGGGGACCACTGATCTAAGCAGTGGAAGGGTTACCACGATCATACCATTGAGTAGTCAATTCCTTGATAGGAGTAGTTCACTGAGGATGGTTTGGTGATTGACATGCATTTTCTAGATTACCATTTGTCAAGTGATGTCATCTTTTATGGGACACCAAATTGTTTGTCAACAGCATATGCTGAATATCTTTGTAGTCAGGGGGATGTGTTGCCACATAATGGACATAATGAAACTCTATGGAGACAGAACAATCACAGTGATGATTTTTCCATCCCTATGCAGTTTGCATCTCTTTTTCAATCACCTTCCACGATCTCGGCTTTTCATACTCTGATGTTTGAAGAGACCCAAGGGTACACTAGCATTTCCAGCGATCCCTGGAAAAATGGCAGCGCACAGGCACTGCAGGCAAAATGGCGCCTCATCATCTTAGACTGAGGCACCATTGGACATTAATACCTGCGATCAGTGTGAGTACTGATTTCAGGCATTAGTGTCAGGTGTTTGCTGCATAACAGAAACTTGTTGGCTATGTTGTCCGCTCAGCTCCCAAGTGGTTGTCATATTTAAATATCCGACATCCACCATACTATTATGGCAGCTGTTGGGAAGAGATTAATGTTTGAAAAACAAATCATCACTCATCTCTAATTAGGAGATATGGAACTAAGATGAAAGATAAGGTAGGATACATTTTTACTAAAGATGGGTGAATCTCACAAGATTAGTTTTGTCTTGTATTCAGACTAAGTGATCCCACTAACTTATTTGGATAGAACCGGAAGGTAAATTATTATGCTCTGTGGTTTCTACAGACCCCAAAGTATAAGGACTGAGACCTAGGGGAGGTGGCAAAAAAAACAAAAACATTTCTAATCACCTTCCCTTTTGGGCCTCTTGGGCGTTTAGTGCTCATGACGCATCAGTGTGCTCTAATCCCAAGCCTCAGCAATGATTCTGGATAAATGATGTCACAGAAGAGTGCCGGACGAAACGAGGAAGCAGAGACGGAGTACAGGACACCCCAATGCATTTCGCAATTTTTTTAAAAGCAATCTGGAATATTCGGGTTGAATCCGGTTTATTGTGAACCGATTCACTCATCTAAAATTTTTTACCAGTACCTTATTTTTAAAATATTCAAAAGTAAATGAGTCTTCTATAATGTTTATATTCTATACAGTATATAGCGCTTATTGTCTGTGATTCTTGTACCGAACTCCTGGAACCTTAAGCTTGAACACTTGCCTGCTTTTGAAGAGTGTATAATTTAAAATTCTGACATGTTTTCCTTCTAGCTCTTACTGACCCTTTCTTAATATCCTCAATTTTAATTACATTCTTTTCCAGAAGACATCGAAAAGTGTCCAGGAAGAAATTGTTCATATGTGGATCAATATAGCTGAATTTCCTTAAAGATACAAGAGATGTTTCATTTTAAACGTTAAACTTGATAAGCAAATTAGCAAAATTTTGAAAAAAGCTGAAATTCTCAAAGAATTCTATGTACATTTCATAGCAAATATTTCGAACATTTAAGATGGGTAAATGGATTGGTAAAGAATTATCCATGAATTTATTCATTTCTCTATTGTCTAATGATCTTTACATTTTTAAATGGTTTGCCTTGTATTCGTCAACTAAAAGGACAAATCTATGGACAAAGCTGGAGTTGCTTTTTCCAGCAAGTGGAGATCTATTGCTTTCTATACGGCAGTTTTAGATTTTTAAAAGGCAGTGAAGACTTATATTAGAGAAAGTGGGAATTTCATAGCTGAAGGTAGACAGTGTTAGTATTCTGGCAATATTCTCAATTTCAAATTGCCATCATATAGCTATTGAAAAAAATTGTATGTGGTCAAAAACTTCCTTAGAGCAATGATGTCAAAAATACAGAAACAAAGATATGTGGCAAAATATAACAAATATAGAGCACCTTAAAGTGTGTATGTATATATATATATATATATATATATATATATATATATATATATTTTTTTTTTTTTAATTAAATGGTTTTACATATTAGCACATAATAAAAGAATCTGTTCCTTGAAAAGTCTTAAAATGAAGTAAATACAACTACATATGAACAGCACATGGTTAAATTCACATTGTTATATTTAAGAAAATCTGCCAACCAACCTACAAGGCAGAAGCAGAATATGAAAAATGTATTACACCCTTACTGTTTTCATAGGAATTAAGCAAGTAAGTAGCCGCCAGGTGCTGGTAATCAATCTGTGATTATTTGATCATCAGTAAGTGTTACCACCTCTATAAAAGCAGCTATTTTGTCAGTTTGCTGCTCTGGAGCGTTCAGATGGGAATTAACACAATGTCAAGGAGGATAGACATCAGCAATGATCTTAGAAAAGCAAACACTGCTCATCAATCTGGGAAGAATTGAAAGGCCATTTACAAATAATTTGAAAGGGATTCTATCATTGTGAAAACTCATTTTTAACTAAGCATATATTTGCATAGCCTTTAGAAAGGTTATTCCAGACATACCTTTAATTTGTTAATCCTCTCAGCCGTTTTTGAATTAGCCTGCTTTATTGAAATGTTAACTAGCCAGCAAGATGCACCCGGAAGTTCAGTGAGTACTGTCTTCTGTGTGTACAAAGGGGTAGGTGAGTCATCATCAGCCTCCCTTCTCTGACCTCTCTCTGTGTACACACAGCACACAGTGCACAGTGAACTTCCAATTGTCGTTGCTGGTCAATTAGCATATCAATGAAAGTGGGCTTATTCAAAAACAGCTGAGGGGATTAACAAACAAAAGGTATGTGTGGAATAGTCTTTCAAAACGCTATGCAAATATATCTTAACTAGAGATGAGCAAGTACTGTTCGGATCAGCCGATCCGAACAGCACACTCGCATAGAAATGAATGGACGTAGCCGGCACACGGGGGGGGGGGGGGGGGGGGGGGGTAAGCGGCCGGCCACCGTCAAGGCGGAAGTACCAGGCGCATCCATTCATTTCTATGGAGCGTGCTGTTCGGATCGGCTGATCCGAACAGTACTCGCTCATCTCTAATCTTAACCACTTCAGTACCGGGCCAATTTGTGGTCCAGGACCAGACACATTTTCGGGTTTTTTTGTATGTGCAGTTTTGAGGGCTGTAACATTTTTCTCGTATGTCTCATTCAACTAATTTTTGCATCTTTTTTTCAGGGAGACATAGGGCTTTATTTTTATGTTGTTTTTATTATCGAATGTGTTTTAATTTTTTTTATATCCGGGAAAATATAAACATAATAGGAGGGAAATTGTGTCTGGTTTTCACTTTATTTTTTTTTTATTTAATAACACAAAGTGCTACTGAAAAACTTTATAAGATAGTTTTTCCTCTCCATTATGGCAATTTTTATTTTGTATGGTGTTGTCGGGGGTGGGGCTATACCCTTTAATAATGGCATTTTATTAGCGTATTATTTTATTTATGTTTTTAATTATTTTCTTTTCATTTTTTTAACTTTTTTATTATATTTTATTTAAAAAAAAAATTCAGATTGTGTCCCCATAAGGTCATAAGAGACTTTTTTTTGTTAAGAAGGCTGATTTCGCCTGCAACTGAGGCTGCTACATTTAGCCTTAGTTGCAGGAGGAATCCAGCCTCCTGCATACTGTTCTTTACACTTACAGAGCTGATCTGGTTCCTGTAGGACCCAGCAGCTCTTGTAAGACGCTGAGCCCAGTGGATCACGTGACCACCGGGTCAGAGGGCGGCCGCATCATGGCAGCGCCCATAGCTGTTTATACAGTGCTCATTGAGAGCTGTATACACAGCGATCGAGAAGGCAGGGAAGGGAATAAACCTTCCGTGCCATCTCTCTGGGAGCTCCAGTTGAAGTTACAGCCAGTTCCCAGCTTCAGAAGCTATATGATCTTCATGCAGCTGCTGTGTTCTGATTGGACATACCGGTATGTCCTGTCAGAACTAGGCAACCACTTCCCGGACGTTTATAGTCTATGGGCGGTCCGGAAGTGGTTAAAAATGAAATTTCCCAATGATAGAATCCTTTTAATGTTACAGTGAAAAAAATTAGAAGCGGAAAACATTTAAGTCAGTTTAAAATGTTTAAAACATCCAGGAGTGGATGTCCCAGCAAATTTACCCGAAGGTCAGACCATGCGATGCGCAAATGAATTTTTTTAAAAAAACAAGAGCTATATGTAATATTCTATAGGCTTCAATATGTTAAATGTTCAAATTCCTGATAGTTAGAAACAAACTGAATAAGTATGACTGGTTTGGAAGGGTTACCAGGAGAAAGCCTCTTCTTTCTTAAAAAAAAAAAAAGAAAATAAATAAATAAAAAACATAACTTATCATCAAAGTGGAGATGCTTGGCGATAATGCATAGAACCATATTTGGTAATAACCGAATGAAACATATCAGCACAAACACCTGTTACCAACTGTCAAGTACACCAGGTCGTGCAATGGGGCAATGATCCCAAGAATACCATCAATTCTACAATAGAATGGCTGAAAAAGAAAAGAATCAAGGTGTTGCAATAGCCATCACCTAACAAAATGCGGACCTCATCTCAATTTTACATGCAGTGGGACAAGAGTGGGACAAAATTCTAAGAGAACAATATGAGAGATTGATATACACAAAAGATTGTTCTGCAGGCTATTGCTGCATAAGGTATACTTATTTTTTTTGTTAAATAATGAATTTATAAAATCTGTTATCATAACTTTAAGACCCTTGCAAGAACCAGATTGCTGTTTAAACATACCCTTATGTGTAAAACCGTAGAGTTCAAAGAAGGTGTACTGTTTTCTCATTACTGTAGTAGTGTATAATACAGTAAGTATCCAAACTGTCTATTCCATAAAAATGAAAATAGAAGAATGATACTAACAAATATCCAGACAGAATAATACAATAAGCAATGGGTTAGCCAATATCTTATACTCTGTTCTGACTTTCATTATCTCCATTAGGTTTCTTTTACAGTTAAATGACCAGAATAGTCTCGCTATGTAGACACAAAGATAACGTTGGGTTTACTGTAAGTTCTATTTAGTAATGATAATAAATATTCTCTCATGGTAAAGAAAATGTTTATATCCAGTGAGGTACTTCATAGTGTCCTATTCATCAAACAGTCAAAGACCACCCTCCAGTTTGCTGAGGAATACAGGAAGTGATAAGATGAGATAGCAGGCTGAGACAGAGAGATCAGAAAACCCATTTAACCTCTAAATAGGTTCCTGTTTCTATTTATCATATTTCCCTCTTATTTTCCATTTTCTGTTCAAGTTTGTTGAGTGTCATCCATTTTGTATCCATTTAATCGACCGCAAAACAACAACAACAACAACAACAACAACAACAACAACAAATGACTTTCCTTGGCCTTTTTTGGCCCAACTTATTGACCTGTTTTTAATGGACGTAACTTGGACATCAATTTTTTTGGGACATCATCAGTTTTTAATTGTATTCACATTTTCTGTTAATACTAAGTTCTCAAATGGTCAAATGGAGACCCCACCTTCAACCCTTACAATCTTCTACAATAAGGTGTTCCCATGGAATGTTATGTCTGAATGTACAGGAACGTACTCATGCTCGCGGAAACCAGGTCAAAGTCATTGTGTGATTTAATCATTCCATAACTCAAAAATATAATGGACTTTCTTTAGAATAACTCATTAAATATATAATGGACTCTCTTCAGAATAAATCACGATATGTATAATGTACTTTCTTTAGAATAAATCATTACATGTATAATGTACTTTCTTTAGAATCAATCATTACATATATAATTTGCTTTCTTAAGGATAAATCTTTATATATAATGTACCTTCTTTAGAATAAATCATTACATATAGAATGTACCCTCTTAAGAATAAATCATTATATGTATAATATACTTTCTTTAAAATAAATCATTACATATATAATGGGCTTTCCTTAGGACAAATCTTTACATATAATGGACTCTCTTTAGAATAAATCATTAAATATTTTCTAAAAAAATATTCTCTTTAAAAAAAAAATTCCGGAAATTCATGAAAAAAATTGACATTGTAGCAACTTATTTTATCTGTTTTGTAATTTCACAATTGTAATATGTTTTGAAAAGAACCGTAGGTGAGCCTACTCCTATGAAGATAAAATACTGGCTTCATTGTATTGAGATCAATGGTATGAAAGTAGTTTAGAGTTTTCTTAACACTTCTGTTTGAACTAAACAGTCACAGCAAAACCACTAATTTGTCTTAATTATTGTTCTTCATCTTTTGACCGTATGGGGTAGCAGAGCGCATCTTTTGATGTAATATGCAATTAATTTGATGGATAGCTAATTGAGTCAGTATGGCATACCATATGTGTACTCACGACCTCTGTGTCAGTGGTCAGATTTAAGCTGCACACGATGAAAGATTGAGCATATGCTACCATGGAAAATGTGAGCATGCTGGAAATATTTTACAAAGTCGTAAAGTCACTACAACATTAAAAAGCCAAACTAAGTATAAATTCTAATAAAAGAAAAAGCCTAATGTGACAAGTAGCAAACAATCGGCAGTAGTAAACATCTGAAAAACTGCAATTCTGTTTATGTTTCCCTTAATTGTCATCAATTAAAATACAGACATATCTGTCTAGGTATAAAATGGTTACTGTTACAATTGTTAGGAATGTCAAAAAGATCTACAAGAAGATACTGAAAACAATTAAACTAGGGTTCAACATAATTTTATGAAAAAATATATTCTAAGGGTTTTTTTTTGCTTGGTTTTATATATTATTATGATTCTACACTATCAATTTTTTCAGAGTTTAAACCCTTCTTCTCTAAGCTGTTGAGACACAACACAGATAGCAACGCTGTACACAGTACGTTTCCGCAGCAGTAATGAACTGGGCACTATAGCCATGTCCATGCCATCCATAGTTGATATCAGCTATAACATACATATCCCCAATCCCCAATATTTAACCTATTAGATGCTGTGGTCAATAGTGGCCTTAAGTGGTTTGACAGAATGAGGTTATATCTCTGTGTGATTGGTAGGATACTGATGAGTTTCAAAGGAAGCTAGGGCCTAACAAAAACCCATAGCCCTGTCCTGTTTGTGAGATTATTAATTCCAGGACCAAATAAGTTGTCAGTAAAACACAGCTAAAGGTGATACATTGCAATACAGTAGTATTGCAATGTGTAATTAAAGCAATCACAAGTTCAGGTTCCTTGATGAGATTTAAAACAGTAAATTAACATTTATTGAAATAAAAATATAAAAAACTTGATAGTCTTTTTCAGTAGTTGATACCTTTTAGTTTTTTTTTTTTTATATTTCCTACCCACTGGCTAACACGGTTCAAGAACAAACATTTTCCTTATTTGAAATAAAAAAGCATACAAAGATAACAAACAATTTTGTTCCCCACAAAGAGTGATTTTACTGTGTAAATGTAGTGAAAAAAAATAAATAAAAAATACATGTTTGGTATCTACTCAATTAAAAGTAGAAAAAGTTAAAAACAAATAAATTTTTGGTATCTACTCGATTATTACAACCCACCGAGCATGTTAACATGTTTTTTGCACATAAAATAAACACAAAAAATAACCAGCATTGCAATCAAATAATATGAACTGCATGTGCAGGCTGCAGTAGAAATGCAAACACAAAAAGTTGCAATGGAATTACTGCTAATTATTACTGTATATAAAAATACATGAAAATGAGGTTCTTGGCTAATATTTTGATCAAATTATATATAAGTCCATCTGTCAATGACAAGGCCACCTCTCTAGAGGGAAGTACAAGAATATCCAGCACTCCTTGACTTTCTCTCAGTTAAAAAATGACATTTTATTTCGGAGCCGTACTCCCTTTAAAATCCATATGTATAACATGCACAAACGCAGACAGGTTGGATGGATTAGACAGAAACCGACGCGTTTCGAGGAACTAGCCTCTTAGTCATGGTTTGAGTTAGTAGTTAAAAAATCACATGTATATATATACAATTAAAACAAGCACCCGGAAATCCTCCTGTCTGCACAGTGACGAAGATCCGTTAATTAGTGGAGTCTGTCCTGCACCTGACTGTGTGGACACGAAAAGACTGAATGAACCGGAAAACAATCTGTTACGTGTGAACTAAGGAGAGGATAAAGTGGTAAGTCGAAAAGACAAAACAAAAAAACACACATATAGAAATACCATTATGACATGTACACTAAGATACAAACATGACAAAGTATATGATGTAAAGTATGTTACATGGAAGACAGTAATACAAAATGAAAAAAATAAAAATAAAGATAAAAATAAAATATAATATAAACACTTTGCCAATAAATGTGTGACAATCATATTTGTCAGAATTTTGTGGTTATTTATCATCTATTTGTCTCTGTGTATATTGTCTCCTACATGTAAAATTTGTTTGTATTTTTGTGTATCCCGTTTCTTGTGTACTTTGTGTCATGTACGTTTAAGAAGGAAAATTCCATTAGTCACAATTATATTATCCATAATTATGTTGATGTTATTAAGGTCTTTACCTAAAAATTGTCAAGAAAACTCATAGTTGTCCTACGAGATAGAGACTAATGGCGACATTTGGCTCAAATCAGCATAAAATGCACATAGACATTTAAGAGGCCATATAATACGGGTCTAAAATTAGACATATACATATAACATTATATGGGTGAGCACCGTCGCCAACAACAAACCCGGGAACCCTTGAGTCGACTCGGGACCTGGCGCATGCGCACAATGCGATCCGCGCATGCGCACAACTTATGTTCAATTTCATGCAATATGAATGTATTCAACCGAGGCCACAACCTAGGGATAAGAGCTCGCGCATGTGCGTTATAGTATCCACGCATGCGTGATTCATCAACTCGTGGACCATAGCCCCTCCGAGGATGACAGTACAAAAGGTAAGACGATATAGTTAGGATGGCAACTGACTGAGTTAGAAAATAAGATAGTTAGTATGGAATACAGGGAACCCTACACTACAATGACTCACCTCTCTCTGGACCGTAGCCTCCAATGAATTTTGGGAAATGTAGTTCAGACATAATATGTTTAACATATACTACAAATCGTCCTGTACCTGAGGTCCTTGGCCGTCAATAAATTCAGGGAAGTGTAGTTTAGCCATATTATGCTTACCATATACTAGTCTCCTCTTTCAGGGGATCTAATGAATTATGGGGAGTGTAGTTCGGCCATATCATACTCTAATTAAAAACAGCCGTGGACAGATGGGTGGTGTTTGCAAACCAAAATGAAGTCAGCCATAACCCTAAATCCACAATGCAACAAACACACAAAAATACAATAAAATATCAATGCAATACAAATACAATACAATACATCTAGCACTAGCATCAAGAGCATTACTACGGATTTCTAGCATAAAAATATTTGTGAAATTACCTTTGTCCAGTACCTATAAATAAAAAAATAAATGTACAAGCATCAACAGAGGAATAAATATGGCATGACCTATTATTGTATAAAACTATAGAAAGATAACTTGTTACTAGAGATGAGCGAACAGTAAAATGTTCGAGGTTCAATATTCGTTTCAAGTAGCCCCTCAATATTCGACTACTCAAATCGAATATCGAACCCTATTATAGTCTATGGGGGAAAATGCTCGTTTCAGGGGTAGGCAACGTTCGATCAAATTATACTTACCAAGTCCACGAGTGAGGGTCGGGCTGGATCCTCTGAGAAGTCTTCTCCTTGCAGCGTCCCCGCGGCATCTTCCGGCACTGAATTCACTCTGCCAGGCATCGGGCCTGGGCAGAGCCGACTGCGCATGCCTGCACTACAAGCGGACATGCGCAGTCGGCTCTGCCCAGGCCCGATGCCTGGCAGAGTGAATTCAGAGCTGGAAGACACAGCGGGGAAGCTGCACGGAGAAGACTTCTAAAGGTAGGAGAAGAACCAGCGTTGATTGGCTGACTGTATAGCATTCGGCCAATCAATGCTGGTTCTGCATCGAACTTTTCCATTTGAATAGCGAGTGGTACTCGATCAAGTACGAGTATTTCGAATACTGTAGTATTCGATCGAATACCTACTCGATCGAATACTACTTGCTCATCTCTACTTGTTAAGCAAATTGCAGCAAGCGGAAGTGCTGAAGTCCTGCCAACCTATATGCCAATGGCCACACAATGTTGTGGGTATAGCATGTGGATATTGAGCACCATGGCTGGGCAGGTCTTCAGCCTGGTCTGTCTTGCCAACCACTTTGGAGTGACCACAGGCATAGGTGGATGTAGACTTTGCAGTGATCTCCTGTAGGCTTGCTTCAGTAGAACCATAGGTTCTAAAACTAAGCTTTTTTTTTTTTTTTACTTTTTTAAGCAGAATCTAGAAATATTTCCTATGTTAACCATTAGCAATGATTTGGGTAGACCCAAATTTTTAAAAATTTTCGAATTCCGACAAATTTGAAACTAGATTGGCAACATGGCCATATGGAAATCTGATATGCAGACAGAAGGATTGCATGGCCTGGAAAGCCAATTGGCTTCCCCTAATGCATTCCAAGCAACCCCTTGGCCAGTCATGAATGATTGTGGTTGGGGGTCATTGATGACATATAGTCCCTTTGCACAGCAAGAAGGGAGAAAACATAACTCAGTAAGCAGAGAGTGAAATAAATCTAGATACAGATAGTTAATATTGTGAGGATTATTGTGTGAAGAGAAGAGAATAGATTTAATTAACCAAAAGATTTTAGGGAGAGCGCTAGAAGTCAGGAAGGGAGGGATAGCAGCCATTGCAGTCTGTCACAGGATTATCACACTTAATCTGTGTCAATCTGAAGTGACAAATTGATGTCAACCCAAATTGACACATTGTGCCAGAGCAACAGTTATTACAATGCCATTAAAAATTCTACTCCGCGTCAGTGTTTAGATATGAAAATTCTACAATAAATTTGCACAAGAGCAACAGTTATGACACCGCTATCAATAATTATACTCAATTCCAGTGTTTAATTATGAATTATTACAGTAAATTGGTGTATTGCCCCAGAGCAACAGTTATGACACCAATGATAATTATACTGCAATTCAATGTAACAAGAAAATAAATTGGTGTATTGCACCTGAGCACTCCTGGTAATATTCATACTATATTTCAGGGTTTGTTTTAACAAATCTTTACAGTAAATTAGCATATTGTGTGTGCTAAACCTACAGTCATACACCTTCATTAATAATGCTTCTGAATTGTGACAATTTAGTGTGATAATTTCATTGAAATGTACATCCTCCTTCCATTACCCCTAGCACAAGTGAAGCCGTACATGATCATTGTGACACCCATCATCACCTTCTGCTTCTTCTAGTCCGACTCCTAATTATCCTCCTCCTTCATTCCATCCTCACTCCCATTCTTAATGGAATGTGTGGCGCAGTCATGTCTTTCATGGTCAGTGCTTTTCAAGGCCAGGTTCTAGTGGCTCTTTCATGGTTGGACAGGCTTGGATCCAACATGGGGTGGTACTTATCCACTCCCTCCACTTCCTTCTTAATGGATATCTTCCCATTCTCAGAGTGCTGCTTTTATTGCCCATCCCAACTGAAGTGCGACCATATTGTTTTACAGCTGATGAGCCTGGGTGAGAGAAGGTGAAGAAGTTTCTCTGACCCAATGAGGAGCAAAATTGCTGTTGAATGTTTCACCACCAACTAAAACCACCCTTCGTAGAGAGCGATCATGGTAGGAACATTGTTGAAGCATTTTGGTTAAGAAATATAAAACATTGTGGCTACACTGCAGTTAGGGGTTATAGCACATTGTGACTGCTGTGACTGCAGTGCAGTTGGGGAATATAACATTGTCAATACATGGCATATATAATAAATTTGCAACATTTTTAATACAAGTATAGTGGCTTGAAGAAGCAACTGCTCATGGACAGGAGAGCGCACATTTGTTATGTAGTTAAGAACACCCTCCACCCTTTTAAAGGGATTCTACCAATAAAATCAATTTTTTTTCTCACTAACACGTAGGAATAGCCTTAAGTTCGGTCAAACTTCTAGGCTGAACCAACTGCGTATGCCCACAGGCCACAAGAAGAAGACGTGTGAAGAGGCTGTGCCTGAAGAATTTGGAGGTGGCACTGGAGAGTCCTCTTGCACCATTGGGGACACCCCCAGTGCTGTTTGAGCGCTGGGGACCGCCCCCCGTGCTGCAAGATAACTTATTTGCATAACGACGAAAACCGGCATTTCTACCGAACGGTGGTGCGGAGAAGACATCTAAAGATAGGAGAAGAATAACCTTTCTGAAGGCTATTCCTATGTGCTAGTATAAAAAAAAAGTTGATTTTAATGGTAGAATCCCTTTAAATGAGTGACCAAGGGAGCGTTCACACTACCGTCGGTGTCCGACAATTAGTGTCCAATGCTAATGTCCGTGCAAAATCTTGCACGAACATTAGCATCGGACACTAGCTGTGTCCGTTACATTTTGCATTGACTTAAATGGACATCGGGTGCATTCTTTTACTGCCCGTGGGTGTCCTTAACTGTCTGTTCACAAAGATCTCCGATTTTTCAAACGGACAGCAAAAACCTATATTCGATTCAGGTTGGCTCTGAATCGAATATTTACTGCGAATAGCTAGTAGTATTCGATCGAGTGCGAATATTTCGAATACCGTAGTATTTGATCGAATACCTACTCAATCAAATACTACTCGCTCATCTCTAATGGTAAGCAATAAAATGTGTGTTACTGGAAAATGAGAGATTTATGGTGTTCTAAATTTATCTTATTAGAAATGTGGGAGTCGGATTTGTTGTCACTTTTTAGCCAAAATTTAAGTTATTCTCGAGACTGAGCATGACCTTTGTACTAATAACTGGACACCATTATAACTCTACATATGACATTAACAACATATTTTTGTGCAGTATTGCGGAATACATATTTACTTATTGATAGGGAACATCAGTACGTCTCAGCATTATCTCGGAGTGACTCATGAGCCATCCATTGTGACAGGTAACTGTCAAGGATATGATGTTTAACTTGCATATAGACAATAAAGCAGAGACTCAAATGACATGTTCGGCACAATAGAGTAAAAAATAACCCCAAATCATTCAATTGTTTGCGAAATAAAGATTTGTTACTAGCCGGAACAAGATAATTGAAAGTGACCATCGAATCGCTCATTGATTTGCTGAAAACTGTCCGGAATTAAGTTTTATATCCTTTGTCCGCAGAATTTAACCTACAACAAAAAGATTGGTATAGTCTGTAGCACATAATTTGTCAGTACATTTAGGGAGATTATACGAATGTACATATAATAAAACTGACAACAATGAGGACGGCCTGTAATTGTGAACTTAATTCAAGAAGGCTGCCTTGACTTGAGAATGAGAAGCCGCAGTGTCTTCATTTTGATTAGTCTCTCTTTTCAAGTGTTGTGCTGCACTCTATCATAGAAATTGAGGTAGGGACTTTATTATCATTGCTATAGCAACCGCAGGGAATTTATATTTCAGAACAGTTGGCTACTTCAAAATTTCCTCCGGACTGAAAGAACAGCAGATGATGTGTACATTTTAATTCATTTTCACTTATTTCTGTGTAGAGGTGTTTCATAAACCAGACTACTTTTTAATGGTAAGATGCACAATTCCATCTAGAGTTTCACTTCTATGGCAGCAGGTTTCCATTAAAAGAAACCATATTTAGATGCTAGATTATTTGGAATTAGGAACTGCTACATGACATCTGACTTCACTGTCCTTTTTAAAGCACTGTATTCTTTTATTACTAGATTTTGGCTGTAGTGTAATACACTAGATTGCATAGACACATTGTAATGCATAGACAATACAGGGCTAGGTTCAAGGTCAACCTACTGGACCCTTGAGATAGTCATTGTCCGGACATCGGTTTGGCCCAGCTATCTTATTCGATGTACATAAGACAATGGACCGACACTCAGTATGAAATACAGTATCTCTATTATTGAAACCACACAAGGAATATAAAATCGGACCAGCAGTCAATACCTCTCTTTTCTTGGTAAGAAGATGCATTGAACGTTGGTCAGATTTTCTATGTGGATCCAATAAGGGAGATATTTTATGCCACCAAGAGATTCCAGAGTGCCGGTCCATTGGCTTCTGCACATTTCTTGTCTTGACGTTGAGAGCCGGGAGGTGAGCAGTCTGATTTCTCTAACTTTTTGTTTACTGACTGTTTTGATGTTATTTTCTCTTGATCTTTTTCATGCACATGCACACTTGTATATACTAGCAATGGAATATTTCCAAGCCAAAGCATTATAAAAGCATATTGAATACTAGCACACAGGGGCATTATGTGTATTAGCATACATCTACCTTCTGCATGAGGCCAAACCATTTACAGGCTACTCCATACACAACATATCAGTGAAATTTTCTTATTCATTATTGTATTGCATCTTTTAAAGGTTAAAATATATAAAAAATAATAGGTTTTTATTAAGAATTTCTGCTCCATTGTCTTTCTCACACCAATTAGACCAGTTTAACATGACTCTTAAAGAGGACCTTCCATCAACATCAACTCTTTGCAATGTTTTTTTTTTTTTTTTCCCCAATCAGTATGTCTTTAGAGTGTGAAAGGAAACCCATATAAACTTGGGGAGAACATACTAAGTCCATGCAGGTGTTGTCCTTGGTTGGATTCGAACCCAGGACTCCAGTGGTGCAAGACAGTATTGCTAACCACTGAGGCACCAAGTTGCCCCAGTAAGGGATCTTTTATTGATGTGTTTTCACTGATTCTGGCACAGTTAGAATTTTATCTCTTTTTTTTATATACAAAATTTTTATTTTGTATATATAGGAGATATGGGACATATATGTAGCAAGGGAGAATTGAAGGAGCTATAAACTGAGCCAAAAAAGTTAGAATTTTATCTTTATTCCTCACTGTTCCTAACTAATTAGTTCAGTTAGTTTCAGAACCAATATGCTAATTAGGTTCTTTACTGCCAGGTGGGCGGTCCTGAGCTAGAGCAGATAGCCTGAGTCTGCTTACCTGACAGTAAAGAATCACAGTATCATATTTTTTTCCACTGGTTTTCTTTGATATTTACTTTGAGCTATCAAAATGCAGCAAGTTATCAGATTCAAGTTAAAGAAGGCTACACCTGTAAAGTGAACATTGTAAGTCCTTTTTAGAAAGATCCATCGGAGAAGCTGTGTGATGGTTCGTTCTGTAGCTTTTCCAGTATCTCCTTTTTCCCGAGGGCCTCATAAACTCAGTTAAACAAGCTTTTAAGCATATATTTGGTCTCGAGCTATTAGCAGGTACACTGCCACTGTCATTTAACATACGATGATTGGCATCTTTAGATATCTGATTTTAACTTCCTAATTAATGGAATTTTTTTTGGAATGTATAAGGACGTTCATGGATTGCCACGGATCTCTGACTTGTACAATATTTTAAAGAGATATTCAATTTAGTAACTGATATTTGCATATATTGGTAACACATCACTCCTGGAGAGTTGCGGAATATAATGGTGCTTAATATATTGTGAATTAATATCAATGTCACCAGTATATAACGCCAACACTTAAATGATAGGTTATGAAGTTGCTAAGTAGTTACATAAACGTTATTTAAATTTTAGTCTATAATAAATTAAAATTATGTTTAAATTCTAGTTTAATAATTCCTATACGTATTTTACATTAAAATATATACAATGTACAAAATATGCAGGAACATGTTGATCCATTGGAAAGAATACTAAGATAATACGAAGAAATATACTGTATATCAAAGTGTAAAGCAAAACTTTATTCTGACCAGATTCACAAAATTCTAATGTTATGAATGATTAGTATAAATTCTTGCCTAAATGTCGAAATATACTCTGCTTCTGATTATAACAATTAAGACCATATGACCAGATAACTACCTTTTTTTCATCTAAGCCCACTATTTTGGTCACACTTGTTTACATAGTTTTCTTAGTTAGTGTAGTTTTCATAGTCTTTAATATTTCTTAAAGGGGCATTCCCATGACGCTTGTTCACTAACCTGCAGGCTGTTGTGCTCTCTTCAGTTCCTGCTTTTCTCGGCACATAGGTGGGCGGGGTTTCACTTGCACGGGATTGGTTGTAAATGAATTACCACAGTGTGAAGCTGATGTAGAAGAGCTGGATTTGAGTCAGCTTGCATTACATACAGAGGTAATGGACTCCTTATCTCAGCCCTTATCAGCCAACTACATCACTTGACAAATGAGCAGAAAATCCCAAGCGCCATAGAAACGGAGTGTAAACAATGAAGTGAATAAATTAAGATAGCGGCTAAACAAAGCAGTTTTGATAAAGCAATGCATTTAGGAAAAGTCTTAAATCCACATAAACTAGCAGTATAGATAGGATCCTTGTGATGGGACAACCCCTTTAAGGGCTATATTCAAAGTATACAAAGTACATATGTGTGATACTCATGATAGTCACAGACTATATCCCACCATGCTTATTTGTGGATGCTGTATGATTTTTTTTTTTGCCTTTTGCATTATACATGAGGGCTGTGGCTTCCTAAATGTTGGTTTTGTACTCCTCCCAATTACCCAAGGCTATTTAAATTAGAATAGAGTATGTCTGGTGTCTACTTATCCTGTATTTACAGTGTATTTTTCCATCTGAATGTGAGTACCTTCTTGGGCTTTCACAATTTGATCAAACAGTGTGCTATGAACCTCATATTTATATACACAGATAATGACTATGTCAAAGATGCAATTTGAATATCATATACTTAATATTGCATATATCTTAGCACCATCTTCAGAGCATGGCCATATTTTTTATTTGTGCATTTTATCTTTTTGTGCGGTCCCCAAGTTTTTGTGTTTTAAGGGACATTATTTCAAGTGTTAAAGTCACTTACAGCTTTGTCTGCTACTGCCTTAATCTCGAATTTTGTTAATGACTCCAATGAAACCATGGCATACTATCGAAACATGTTGGATAGACATATGAAAGAATGTGACAAATCATGTTGTTTTGAAAAGCTAATCATCTGGTGACACATATCTGTATAGGTCAAGCCAGGATGAAGGACAAAGGTTTTTTCTTCAAAGGTTTGTCCAAAGCTGAAGAATCCCTTAAAGCTATGTAATGAAAGTTTTAATGTACATAGTCTTAATTAAGATACTGCAGACATTTAATGTAACAGTAACAGTTTGTTATCTTTATGTCGATACATTTAACACCATAAAAGGAATTTACTTTTAGAAGGAAACACATATAATTTTGATAGTAATTGTTTTGTCAGTCTTTTACTATGCCTCTACAGAAACACGGCCATTATTTCTTCCTTATACCCACCTGTTGCCAACACAATAAATATTGGGTTCCTATCCTTCTACTTTGACAATACTGTAAATGTCAGGTTTCCGCAACAATAATGAACCTGGCTCAGAAAGCTTTTATTAGATGAATTAGACATTTTTATATTGCATCATGTCATACATTGCATATCTCGAATAAACTGTTTCCAGGGCTGTACATAATCATATGTAATATAGACGAAACTGTGGTTTGGCTTTTAAGATATGGGAGTAAAGTGCTCACTAGTCACTTCTTGCAGGGCTTAATCTCATGTATCCCACCTCTTCCTGACTTTACTTGACTATATGAGATAGGACACGGCCTCATGAGTGGTATTGAAATGCCAATTTTTGAGACATAAATTATGGTTTGGACAGAACGTAATTGTCTTCATGTGTATTTTTCTACACACAGTCAAAGCCGACTATCTTTATTGAAACCTTGATGGTCATTCCTGTTCTTTGTAGTGTGACTACTAATCTCTTATAATATAAGTTATTTACTTTTAGACTTAGAAAAAGGCAAAGACTTGGCTAAGAATAACCCCCATAAATCCCGCCATACCACAAGGGCAATCATTTTTGCAAAGTATAGTATAGCCATCTAATATCATCTAATACTTTTTACCACTGAGATATGCACAGAACTTTACTACATACATTTATGGGGAAATAAGTAACAGTATATATCTTTTACTGTACGTCAAGATATATATGAACATAAAAAGTAAATATTCCATCTTATGCAGCGTGCGGGGTAATACATTTCTAGATTCTCCGTATGATAAAAGTTGACAGGAAAAAAACATTGGTTATTTGTTTTTTTATTGCAGCTCTGTACAATTTTACTTTTAATAACTCTCCAGTGATCTGCTCTTCACGAGCACTATTAAATATCCTATTACTATGCTGCAAACTTAAATGTTTATGTTTGAAAAGGCTGCCGAAAATTCATGTGGGTGTTATAGTAAGATTTGTCATTCATCCCCTGACCAGTAACATTGTATCATCAATCAAAGCACGTGACACAGATATCAGGAAGAGATTGCAAATGGAAGACCCCTCTATAAGCTACAATGGAGAGACACTACAAGAGTAGATTCCATCCGGAAGGATCTGGGTTATGTGTACAGTTCATAGATGACCTATTCATTTAATGGGCGCTGTGTACACTGTACAAAAAAATGAGGACCTATTTGAAACTTGGACCCTAGCATTTAGGCTTCTATCATTGAGGGTGGCTTCCCTCACTATGAGATAGTCATCATGGATATTTATTTCAAACATAAAAAAGGAATATAATAATTATCATCAACATAAATAATAACACATAGATAGATAGATAGATAGATAGATAGATAGATAGATAGATTTAATTGGATAGGGCAACACGATGGCTCAGTAGCTAGTACTCCACCCTTGGCGTACTGGAGTCTTGGGTTTGAATCCTGCCAAGGACAAAACATCTGCAAGGAGTTTGCATGTTCTCCCAATGTTTGTGTGGATTACTTACCATATTCCAAAGAGATACTGATAGGGAAAATGTACATTGTGGGCCCTATACGGGACAAACAATCTACTAAAAAAAAAAAAGAGATAGATAGATAGATAGATAGATAGATAGATAGATACGAGATAGATAGACAGACAGACAGACAGACAGGAGATAGATAGATAGATAGATAGATAGATAGATAGATAGATAGATAGATTTGGTTGGATGAAAGTGAATCTACTGAGTTACAATACAGTACAATGAAAAACAATACTATCCGATATAAAATATAATCTGCTGCATCTGTAAGCCTAATTTTATAGAATTTGGGCAACATGTTTTATAAACATCAAATAAGAAAATAAAGATGAAATCTAAAAGCTGAATTATAATAAAAACAAATCATGTTGTTATGAAAAGCTAACCATCTGGTGACACACACATCTTTTATGGAGTTGAGTCTCTCAAAATTAAGGCTCATTGAATGGGTATATGAATAGATAGATAGATAGATAGATAGATAGATAGATAGATAGATAAGTAGATAGATAGATAGATAGATAGATAGATAGATAGATAGATAGATAGATAGATGATAGATAGATAGATAGATAGATAGATAGATAGATAGATAGATAGATAGATGATAGAAAGATAGGTTTTATTGGAGGAAGATGATTATACTGAGCAACAATACAGTATAATGAGAAACAGACCCTCCACTGATCAAGAGAATGGGGGACTTTTGTCTCTTATTCTGAATGGAGCAGTGGTCGGGCAATTTGTGTGTCACTGCATTCATTTCAATGGGAGCGCCATAGCTCTCAGCTATCTCCGGCACATTGTAGAATCAAGCTGTAAATGTATGCAACAATATATTAGATTGGAGAGCTGTTAAATCTATTTTTATTTTAATATTCTTAGATAACCTGTTGGATTATACGCAGTTTGATTTTATGCAGTTTCTTTTTTACATTTTTTAAATTCCTGCTCATTCTAGGCTTTGGAGTCCAGTAGGCGGTCCTACTCAATAACTGACAGCTATTATATATCTATAGGCACAATTATACAAGAATGGATATCACTCTCTCATTAGACCTCCCACTGGACTCCTAAGATCAGAATAAACATGAATTTAAATGGATCATTACAAGTTATCCTGCATCCAAGCAAATAATGTATTAATCTGCTCAGCTCCTCCTACTCTATAATCTGCAACTCTGTGGTCACATTGCATGTTTAATCTGACCAGTTGCCATTAAGTAATTGAGTTAAATTGAGTATATCACCAGAAGTGAGAAGCATGGAGCAACATGGTTACTGCTTCTTACATCTTTAGTGCAACAGAAACACCCACAGTGCTCCAAATAGGATGTCAAAAAAACATCAATTTACAAGTTGAAAATATTCATTGATTCAGGGGGCCCTAACCTATCCAGTAATGGAGCTGGGTTGATATGATGTGTTTCTTTGATGGACTCCGATAAAAAAAAAAATAGTTGAGTGGTAATATTGCTATAGAATTAATATATTGAATCAATTATAACTATATATATATATATATATATATATATATATATATATATATATATATATATTTAAAGAAAAATATATTATACATTATATATATATATATATATATATATATATATATATATATATATATATATATATACACAGTGCCTACAAGTAGTATTCAACCCCCTGCAGATTTAGCAGGTTTGATAAGATGCAAATAAGTTAGAGCCTTCAAACTTCAAACAAGAGCAGGATTTATTAACAGATGCATAAATCTTACAAACCAAAAAGTTATGTTGCTCAGTTAAATTTTAATAAATGTTAAACATAAAAGTGTGGGTCAATTATTATTCAACCCCTCAGTTTAATATTTTGTGGAATAACCCTTGTTTGCAATTACAGCTAATAATCGTCTTTTATAAGACCTGATCAGGCCGGCACAGGTCTCTGGAGTTATCTTGGCCCACTCCTCCATGCAGATCTTCTCCAAGTTATCTAGGTTCTTTGGGTGTCTCATGTGGACTTTAATCTTGAGCTCCTTCCACAAGTTTTCAATTGGGTTAAGGTCAGGAGACTGACTAGGCCACTGCAACACCTTGATTTTTTTCCCTTTTGAACCAGGCCCTGGTTTTCTTGGCTGTGTGCTTTGGGTCGTTGTCTTGTTGGAAGATGAAATGGCGACCCATCTTAAGATCCTTAATGGAGGAGCGGAGGTTCTTGGACAGAATCTCCAGGTAGGCCATGCTATCCATCTTCCCATGGATGCGGACCAGATGGCCAGGCCCCTTGGCTGAGAAGCAGCCCCACAGCATGATGCTGCCACCACCATGCTTGACTGTAGGGATGGTATTTTTGGGGTCGTATGCAGTGCCATCCAGTCTCCAAACGTCACGTGTGTGGTTGGCACCAAAGATCTCGATCTTGGTCTCATCAAACCAGAGAACCTTGAACCAGTCTGTCTCAGAGTCCTCCAAGTGATCATGAGCAAACTGTAGACGAGCCTTGACATGACGCTTTGAAAGTAAAGGTACCTTATGGGCTCGTCTGGAACGGAGACCATTGCGGTGGAGTACGTTACTTATGGTATTGACTGAAACCAATGTCCCCACTGCCATGAGATCTTCCCGGAGCTCCTTCCTTGTTGTCCTTGGGTTAGCCTTGACTCTTCGGACAAGCCTGGCCTCGGCACGGGAGGAAACTTTCACAGGCTGTCCAGGCCGTGGAAGGCTAACAGTAGTTCCATAAGCCTTCCACTTCTGGATGATGCTCCCAACAGTGGAGACAGGTAGGCCCAACTCCTTGGAAAGGGTTTTGTACCCCTTGCCAGCCTTGTGACCCTCCACGATCTTGTCTCTGATGGCCTTGGAATGCTCCTTTGTCTTTCCCATGTTGACCATGTATGAGTACTGTTCACAAGTTTGGGGAGGGTCTTAAATAGTCAGAAAAGGCTGGAAAAAGAGATAATTAATCCAAACATGTGAAGCTCATTGTTCTTTGTGCCTGAACTACTTCTTAATACTTTAGGGGAACCAAACAGAATTCAGGTGGTTTGAGGGGTTGAATAATAAATAACCCTCTGAATAAACTTTTCACAATTTTAAAAAAAATTAAACAAAGAAATAACATTCTTTTTTGCTGCAGTGCATTTCACACTTCCAGGCTGATCTACAGTCCAAATGTCACAATGCCAAGTTAATTCCGAATGTGTAAACCTGCTAAATCTGCAGGGGGTTGAATACTACTTGTAGGCACTGTATATATATATAGGACATAGTATCAAAAGATATAAATATTTATTTTTAATAATCTTTGAAAAGTCATTTACTCTGGATAATATCCAGCACAGTGTAACATACATGCAGGCAATGTGGGTATTTTCTCATAATATTCTGTGCTGCAAACTAAAGTCTGGTCTTGAACTGTGAAATGAAGACTGTCATGTGAAATCCTGACATTTCATTGTTTACCTCTAAGAAAGCAGCTTTGTATTTGCTTGATTTACATTTAGCAATATCTGAGTGCAAATAGTAATCATACACCAAAGTAAACTGGAGCATTTGCAATCCTTTCTTTTGATTCTTCAATATTGCACTTGCAGTTCTATAGATTCCAATCTTGACAGGTAGCATAATTAGAAATTCTCTTTGTCTTATTAAATGTGACGCTTCTCAATAGAATCTCCTTCAACATAGGCAAGAAATAGAAAATGTACTTTAAATCTAAAATGAGAAATCAAGAGGGACGGTTTTATTTTTATCTCTCTTTATGCAAGAGACACCATTATCAAAGGATATTGTAATGCTGAAATCGGGCATTTGGGATTTAAATCACATATTGTCCTGGGAAGAGAAAAAAAATGACTGTACGGACCATGCAATATATTTCCTCATTAATCTGATTGAAAGATTATCCTGCCTATATCTGCTGAACTATAATACCAATATATTCATCTTTTCTGCCTGCAAAATGTAGCTTGGTATCAAGTCCTTGTCTTTTGTCTAAGCCTGGGCTCCTTTTCCATAATTCCCTCTAAGCCAGTGGGCACTAGTATTAAAGTACAGCCCTAGTCTTTTACTTTTTCATGCTTGTAAACTAATCATAGCAAAAGCTGCTTGAGAAAATACACACTTTGAAACAACAGGGTTATCCCTTAGTAAAGGATTAATTATTATGAGAATGAAAGACGCTTCTTAGTCTGCTAATGGCGCTGAAATATTAACAAGGCACTAATTTTAATGTCAAGTTCATAAAATCATGAACATATGATGCATATAAATCGATGACAGAGAGATGATAGATAGATGATAGAGAGATAGATAGATAGATAGATAGATAGATAATAGATAGACATAGTATATAGACATAGGATACATAGAGAGATCAATATGGATATACAGTTGCAGTACCAAAGATAACAGGTGCACCACACTAATGCAATGTGCCTGTTTTATCATAGCACAAGCTTAAATTGCAAGCAGTGCCTGCTGTTTATGCAGTATCTGCCTGGAAATTCATATGAATAGCCATCAAATCCCAGAACAGACACAGTCCGCTGGACTGGCCTACAGTGTTTTATTGGAATTACAATCAGTCGTTGAAAGTAGGTCAATGCGACCACTAGTAACTCTGATTGTAAAGCTATGATAGATGAATGGGCCTATTTAGCATGGACACCGGAGCTGCAGAATCTGCGGCAAGACAGAGCAGGATGCTGATTTTTTCAACATCCTGCTGCCTTCTCTGCCTGGCATTGATAATAATGGGAGGCAGATTCAGAATGGCATCTGCCATGGATTCGGCTGTGGAATCCACTCTGAAATCCTTGGGATTTTGCATCCATCTTTTTGTTTGGGCTGTGCTGCTAAGGATTTTTCTTTTACATGGAGAGATGTCTGGGTCATGTCCATGGAAAATTGTTTCAGTACCCATAACCAGGGTTCTACTAAAAGTACAGCATGCATGTAAACAATGCTGGGAGCTTCACGCTCCAGGAAACAGGTGATCTGCAGGGTTCCTGAAGTCAGACCCCCTCCAGTCTAAGGTTCTATTGAGACGTCCAATTACCAAAATGGCCATGAATAAGGGATTTGGCAACAGTTAAGGGGTCTATTAAGGGATCTATAAACACAGGCAGAAATAGGACATGACCTATTTTTTGATATTCTGTTAACTGACCCTCAAAAAACATGAATAGCCCCATTCACATATATTGAATTTAATGCAGCCATATGACGGCCATCAAAAATTTACCATTACACGATTGGTCTTATACACAGGGCTTAAATTTGATGGCAGATCTTAAAGTTATACCATCAATTTTTAAAAGATGGATAACACCTTTAACATTACTTGTTAAACGTAGAGAGAAAATTCTCCAAATACACACTAAAAGTCTAAGACATCACAGAAATCTTTGCATGTTTTTTGCGACTTTGTAATTCTTTTTTGAGGATTTAGAATTGATGAAGACGTGACAATGACCCAAACTGGTTTTCCTTCTGACAATATTGAATTGGTGCTAAATAAAAATACTAGGCTCTAAGTAAAATTTGCATCCGACCATTGTGGTATGTCACAGCATGATTCAGTTTTAAATTAAAGCAAAGGACAAGGGGACAGGATTAAAGTGAATTATTTCTGGTCTCAATCCGCTAAGTATTGATACTTAAGCATGCATCCAGACATAGCTGTCAAATGGACAATATTCTTTTATGCTTAAAGAAGCAGAGCTGGTGATGGAGATAACTTACAAAAATAAGCTGCCACTGTTTGGTAATCTTTAGTATGGCTTACAATGTCCCTCACAATATGACATAAAAGTGCCTATGTAGAATATCTCCATAAAGTATACAGACATACAGTAATACAGTTTACACAAATGCTAACTCTACTTTTGCAAAGCACATTTATAACCTATTTACAATCTGTCTTCTTATGTGGTTTCAACCCACTGCCATCCCCAAAACAGAAAGACTGACATATCCAATAGACATTACTGTGCCCATAGAACTTGGTGCAGTTGTAGGTGCCCCATCTAAGTGCACCAACATATGGAATAATAACTGAATTTCTCAATAGCAACATTGTAGTTTGACAGAAGAAAGTTACAATATTTTATGACCGGTCCTTACAGTATAGTATAGGTCATTATATTTTTGGGGAAGTTTGATAGAACGTTCTTGGCATGCTCTGTGATGTATACAGAGGTCTATGTGCAGGAAGGGAGGGGGTGATCTGTTTCCATCTCCTATTGTCATTACTGTGAACCCATGTCATTCTTCATTGAAATCCTCCAATGAAAATGAGACGACTGTTAAAAAGTGATCTCTACAAAACAGGAAGAGTCAGACTATTCTATTTCTCAGTGGCCAGTGTGAAAGGATTATTTTATA
Organism: Leptodactylus fuscus; assembly: GCF_031893055.1. Lineage (NCBI taxonomy): Eukaryota > Metazoa > Chordata > Amphibia > Anura > Leptodactylidae > Leptodactylus > Leptodactylus fuscus. The sequence goes on along the minus strand of NC_134268.1, from coordinate 46,656,369 downwards.
TCTGTGAAATGTGTTAGATTGTGTTGTATAAAAAAAAACAACCTTGATTAATACAATAGGACATTTTCAGACATTTCTTTCACTTTAATTGTCTTAAAAGAGTGTATGTAATTACTTAGGAGATCAGAAAATATTTGGCATCTTCACTTTGAAGTGGTTTTCTAGTTTGACATTGTGATATGCTGTCAAACTAAACTTTAGCTATACTCTCTTGATATGTTAACACGGTGTAACAGAAATACTGAAACTGCTTAAACTTATTGATCTCTCGAAAACTCAAGTCTTAAAATCACTTTATTTGGCTGATTATATTGTATCCTTTGCATGGATGAAAAATAGCACAAATTGTAAATAGTAACTAAAAAGTATCTTTATACCACAATGAACTGGCTGCAGCCCTGGAGGCCTCACCAACTCCAGGCCTCACCCTGAACGACCGTAAGGTGAAGTTCCTGCTATATACGCCGACGACCTCCTACTTCTGTCCCCCACTGAGAAAGACCTCCAAGAAAGCCTGTCAGTGCTGGAAAAATTCAGAACCCCATGGGCCCCACCCATCAACCACAACAAGACCAAAGTCATGGTATTTCAGAAGAAGGGCCACAACAAAGCCCCCACCCCACAATTCACACTGAACGGCTCCACACTGTAGAAAACCACACTGTAGAAAACAACAGCTACACCTACCTGGGGCTGGAGCTCAGCCAATCAGGAAGCTTCAAAGCAGCAATAGAAACCCTGAAAGCAAAAGCCTGAAGAACCTTCTACGCCATCAGAAGACAACTGTACCACCTCAAACCACCGGTGAGGGTCTGGCTGAAGATATTTGACGCAGTCATCACGCCGATCCTTCTCTATGGCAGTGAGGTTTGGGGCCCAGCCATCTACCCAGACCAGTCAAAATGGGACTGTAGCCCAACAGAGACCTTCCACCTGGAGTTCTGCAAGTACCTCCTCCATGTCCACCGCAGCACCTCCAACATTGGATGCAGGGCAGAGCTAGGCAGACTCCCCCTATGGCTCACCATGCAGAAGAGGGTGCTATCATTCTGGACTCACATACAGGGCAGCAGTCCTGGCTCTTACCACCACCAAACCTGGCTGAGCCACAAAGTCCCGAGAAAACTGATACTCCCCAACCAAGCATCAGCCATCTGCCAAGCCAAAACCCCCAACATGCCCTGAACAAGGCTCAAATAAAAGGAGCAATTGAGAGAGACAAAGAGAGGTACATCGAGGAATGGAGAAGCGCAATAAATAACTCCAAGAAACTCACCGTGTACCAGTCATTGCAAAGAGACTACACCATGGCCACCTACCTGGAGAGAATACGCCACCCCAAACACAGACAGACCCTGAGCCGGTATAGACTGAGCGCCCACAACCTGGAGATGGAGAAGGGGCGACACAGGCAGACGTACAAGCTACGGTAAAACAGACTGTGCCAGCACTGTGACCAGGGGGCCCTAGAAGACGAGACCCACTTCCTGCTACACTGCACCAAATACTCAGCTGTGAGGGCAGTCTACTTCCAAAGACTTTCTGCCCACATCCCAGACTTCATATCTGCAGACGAGAAGAGAGAACTCTACATCCTACTGGGAAAAAAAGAGGCCACTGTGGAGATCGCTGACCAATACATGTCCAGCTGTCACCAAACAAGAGGAAGATGAGACCCCACGGACTGTTATACCGCAAACCACCAACCCACCCCACCTCCCCATATAGCGGCCACCAACTAAGAGGAAGATGAGACTCCACGGACTGTTACACCCCAAATCAACCACCCCACCCCCCATACCCACCACTCCCCCCCACCCCCGACTCCAACTCCCCCCCACACTTTACTAGCTTTGGCAATGCCAAATATCTATTCGGACGTGCCAATAAAGCCTGTTTGATTTGATTTGATTTGCAATGGTGAATAAAGAAATACATTTTACATCTTTAATACAAATCTACAAAGTAGTGTGTACATACAGATGTGTCCTTTCTAGTCTTTCATCTTGGCTGGATATGACCATATATGTTATGTATATCACAAAATGGCTAGTTTAAAAAAAAAAAGTGACATCAAGATACTCTGTCATTAGATGTTGATGTTATATATGCTTGTTCAACTACCTAGTGGTTATGTTGTGCATTTCAGCCTGTAAATAGTTTTGCTACAATGGCAATATATTGAAAAACTGGAGCCCTTAACCAAATTTAAGCTGTGATAGGTGTAAACAGAATAGCAGATTGTGACATAGGTGGTTTGGGCACCCTTCCAGACCCAGGCTCTTTGGAGGTGCAGGGCTGCCCACACCGCCCAAGTTTGATTTAGCAGTAACAAATTAGCAAGGAGTATATACTCTTGCGTACGTGTGTGCTGGCTCCTGACAAAGAAATATTCAGGATCAGTTCAAGGCCACCAAAGTTCATAGATCCTCAAGCCTCGGTAGGACTGCAGAGAGAAAATAGAGAATATGTAATAGTCTTTGTGTGTGTACCTGTCTATCTATAAGTGTGTGTCTATCTATCCTATATATGGCCATTGTACAATACCATTTATTTTACCCTACATTAATAGCCCCTGCACTGTACCATTCCCTATGCCATACATAAATAGTCACTACACCGTAGCACTTTTTTACCCTGCATAAATAATCCCTACATAATAGCACTTTTTTACCCTGTTTAAATAGCCCCTGCACTATACCACATATTTTATAATATATAAATATCCCAAGCACTGTAACACTTATTTTATACTACATCAATAGCCCCTGCACAGTTTCATTTCTATATCTTACATGCAGATGTTGCAGTGTTTATATTGACTTTCTGTAGCTTGATAACTTTCTGTGCCATGATAATCTCACATCAACACCAAACGCCAATGAAAACTTATGAAAAGAGTGGGAGTTAACACTCTTGCCAGTGAGCATATGAACATGACACAGAACTTTGGACTTTGGGCATACTTGTGTGACATCCCTGACGTCCCTGGTGTCCTTATGCATTGTGAAGCAGGCCCCCCGGGTCACATGACGTCCCAGACATCATTGAACATGGCCGCCATCAGCAGGAAGAGCAGCAGAGCTAGGGATAGGTAAGTAACAGTGATTTTTTATGTTTGTTTCTCTCTTGGGTCTCCGATTATACTCTGCGGTCTTCGGCATTGGTCGGGGGGGGGGGGGGGCATGTCAAAAGTTCGCCACAGGGCTCCGCTGCCCCACTGTTCCTAGTTACACCACTGGAGAAATGGTAACTTGGCAGGCCCTGCACGGTATAAAGGTTTATAGAAGGAAATACAATTGCAGCCAGCTGCTACTCTGCAAAGTGAAACCACCACCATATGCTATATAGATGTGACCAGATGTTAGGATGGGGTCCTGCAGGTTTCCTTTCCAGCGCACAGCGCCACCTGCGGGTCAACCCAGCTCTCCCCCTCGGCATCGTGCAGTGGGATTAGTGGAGTCTAAGTCCAGCTTTCTGCCTAGTGAGAATGCTCAGACCTTTTGGAGGTGCTCAGAGGCTAAGTCCCATTCTTCCCCTACTGAGCATGCTCAAACCTTTTGGAGGCACTCAGAGGCTAAGTCCCATTCTCTCCACACTGAGCATGCTCGGACCTGTTGGAGCTGCTCGGATACTAAGTCCCATTTCGGGTGCCGGGTGCTCACACTTTGACTAAATGACTTTGAGACAGGAGGTCAGGGCTAGGTCCCAGTGAGGCAGGTTGTCAGATTAGGCATCTAGGATAGGATTCCTTGGCACTGCCGGTGGGGACCTGAATAGATTATTGAACTGTCCATTAACATTGTAGCTCCAACCTGTTGTGGAGTCCTTTATGTTTCTGACCAGGGGTAATGTTTAACCTCTGGCAGCCTTCCCTGTGTAGCAGGGTGAAGCATGTGCTAGAGTGTATCTATTTGCTGGAAGTTCACAGAAGACTAATGCTAGGCTTCATTTGGTTTCACCCAGCAGCTTCACACAGGTACACTTTCACAGTAAAGTTAACTAGTGAGAGTTTGTTGCAGTCTGTTCACACTAGAACCACACAAACACCACTGCCAGTGTGGTTAACTGGTGGTTAGAATTTCAGACACAAGACTGCCCTCCTGGGGCTTGTGGACCTCACTGCAGTGTCTTGTAGTCTAGTGGTTCTGTCAACATTAAAAAATATTATTTATATATATATATATAGACAGAACCGTAACACCAGATTTAAATGATCTCCAGTCTAGTTAAATTGGGTATCCATCGTATACAATTGATGGCCTATCTTTAGAGTAGGCCATTAAGAATGGTTTTGTACTAGAAGACTTCTACCAGATAAGATAATCCTTTAATATAGTCCCATCATGGGAAAATTCAGTGTGTTACAGAAGCATGGATAATACAGTAATATATTACAAGAAGAAATAACACATACAAGCTCAGAATAAAAAAGATACTAGAAGTCATAGCAACGAAGAAGAAAAAAAAGACTTCAGGATCATTTAGTTCTCTGTGTGGAGTGATCTTCAATAGAGATGAGTGAGTAGTACTCGATCGAGTAGGTATTCTATCAAATACTACGGTATTCGAAATACTCGTACTCGATCGAGTACCACTCGCTATTCGAATGGAAAAGTGGTAGTAGTAGTAGTAGTAGTAGTAGTAGCTTGTAGTGCGGGCATGCACAGTCGGCTCTGCCCAGGCCCGATGCCTGGCAGAGTGAATTCAGAGCCAGAAGATGCCGCGGGGATGCTGCACGGAGAAGACTGCTCGGAGGATCCAGCCCGACCCTCACTCGTAGACTTGGTAAGTATAATTTGATGGAATGTTGCCTACCCCTGAAAGGAGCATTTTCCCCCCAAAGAGTATAATAGGGTTCGATATTCGATTTGAGTAGTCGAATATTGAGGGGCTACTCGAAACGAATATCGAATCTCGAACATTTTACTGTTTGCTCATCTCTAATCTTCAATTACCCTGATGTTGATTATACAGCCTTACCGCGGTTGGGAGGAAGGATCTCCGATTGACAGTGTGGTAATGTAAGTGGTAATGGCCTAATAGCTCCAAAGAGCACCAAAACTGTGAATTCTCAAGAATCAATGGCCCATTGATTCACAAGAGAAAAACACAATTTGATTAGGGTGACCCTAACCTATCTGTCTGTGGAGCTGATTTTTGGTGACATACTCCCTTTAACTTATAAAACACATATCTACACATGTCCAGCCAAGATAAGTAGTAAAGTCAGATACAGAGTTGAAAGTTTTTTCTTCCCCAGTGTGTCCTAGTATCTGACCAAGCCTACTGAGCACAGTTTTGGACTGGGCAACCAAAAATTCCAGTTCAAAATGGCTGTCTCTAATTGAAATTGTGTTTTTTTCTACTGTTCAAAATGTGAGAATTGGGCCATTCCTAATCTTGTGTCTGTTAGATCATTTTGACTCTTTCATAAATATATTTAAAAAAGGGCATTGTTAAAAAATCATGAACTTCTTAACAACAGTTCTCTATAATAATCAATGGTAGTGGAGATAATTTCTTATTGCAATTTTTTTTTATGTTTAAAAAAAAAAGATTAATTTTACAATAAACAAGTCAAAGATGTCAATTTCTTCCTGCTGGTAAAACTATTGATTCTTTTATTTTATTTTAATGTAAAAGTGATTGTGTTTTGTAACTATTCATACAGATTAAATTAAGTGTCATAATTATACGGCATTTACATAAAAATTGCATGGCATTTCAGTTGATTGAAAATATTAATTTAGCTATGACAGCACAATACAGAAGATTATAATTATTTGTGATTTTATACCGCTCTGATAATGTTTTTCTTCATCCTGAAAATCTCTCATCAAAATCACTATTGTTCTGAGAGAATGGACTGATGTGTAGGTGTCAGAAAAGCAATGAAGGAAAAGTAATAAATTAAACCAAAGCAAATTCAAACAAATGGAGGATTATATTTTCTGATCTTACAGCTTCAGGAATCTGGAATTCTGCTCAAAGTGAAATCATTTGCTTAGATTCCATGGAATAAACGCCTATCAATATTAATCTGCCGGCTTCTATCCCCAATTGCACTTATATCGTTGAGTCAAAAAGCACAAAGGATGCAGGAAGCTATTAAAGACATGGCAATATTAGAAATCGAACCATAGTGGCTTGTTGTTACGGCACTCTGACATTATTGGTTCTCGTAAACAGTTACATAATGTTCTGTGAAGTCATTTAAGAAGGACTTGATGTGCAAAGCCAAATAACTGCTATCATCGTCTATGCGGAAAGCGGAAAAGCTACCTTAAGTGAACAGTAACAGTTTCATTTCTCGATTTTACAAATTCCAAATAATTATTTTACAAGAGTCACCACATTCTAATTATATTATTATTATTATTATTATTATTATTATTATTATTATTATTATTATTATTATTATTATTATTTTATATACATCTCACTGAAAACAATGTAATCTATTTTAATTCAATGAGGTTAATATATTTATTCTTTCATATTTTCTAGCTTTGAAACCATTAAGCTCCATTTCCAGCAAAAATACTGAAAAAAGAAAATAGATTTACAAGAGTGTTTAAAATTTTGTTTAAATAGAAGTACAAAGTATTAAGAGATGAGAACGGTAGATGTACAGATGTAACAAAGCTTAACATTACAAATATTACGTTATATTTTTTAATCAATTTATTATTAATAATAATTAGAGATGAGCAAACAGTAAAATATTCGATATTCGTTTCGAATAGCCGCTCAATATTCGACTATTCAATCGAATATCGAACACCATTATAGTCTATGGGGAAAAAATGCTTTGTTTCAGGGGATCCCACCATTCGCCTCAGGAGGGTCACCAAGTCCACTATCACACCTCAGCAAATGATGACAACACCTCTGCAATGCAACTGGGACAGCAGGGGAAGCATACCTGGGAACATCTAACAAGCTCAAGTCACTGTTTTACCCCACCATCACAGCCTATCAACTACACACTTTCCACACTCAAAAAAAACCTCTATCAAAGTGGAAAAATACCTGGAAACCTTCGTTACTCCCCAAATGGATGGAAACAAACCCAAATTTAAGCTCAACAAACATTAACAAGCACCCCTTTAAATCACATTGCCCATGACAACCACAGGTGGAATAGGCAATGACCACTAAGATGGTTAGAGGAAATATTTAAAACTTTGCAAATTTTTAGTTTTATTTTAAAAAAAATACTTAGAGGTTTTTCAGGCAAAAATAAATCTTTTTTTTTTATTTTTATTTATTTATTTTTTTTAAGTCTGATATGGCTAAAAGTGCACCCGTATACATTTAGAAATGTTTTGAGTGATTTCTAGGTGTCTGTGGGAACTCCTGTTATCTTCTGAAATTGTTTACGTGGTGTTAGCTTCCTACTAATTAACTTCCTGTGTACCTTCCACACTACCTCCGTGTCACTGCTCCCACCCTCCTCTCTCACTGCATTACACTTCCCCTCCCTGTCTCCCTAGCTAAACTATACTAAGCTATCCTGCCTACTACTAGGCCCCCTCCATCCCTGTCTCCCTAGCTAAGCTAAGCTATCCTACCCACTGTTAGCTATTCTCAAGTAACTAAGCCCACCCCCCAGAACATCATACTTACCTAGCTTCAGATCTGTGAGATGGCTCCTCCTTTCCTCTTCACTGTGCACAGACCAGAGGTACCTGTGAGGCCTGTGCGGTGGACATGGATTGCTATCGCTATTGCATATGTCTTGCAGTCACCTCCAGACTGCGCAGGAACTTCAAGAGAGGAGAAACCATCCTGAATGCAGGAAGACACATAAGTATAGATGGGGTTGGGGGGAGAGAGAGTACTGGTGAAGTTTGAAGTGGTGAAATGGAACATCACTGGATTATCAGAAAGTGTCCCTGGGGTGGCCACATGACTGCCCCCAGGGATATAGGTAATCATAGATTTTTTTTAATACAAGTAAATTAGAAGTTAGGCAGGGGAGGGGATTTAGTGTAGGGGAAAATTTGTAGTTCATCCCCGACAACCCCTTTAAGTTTTAATTGTTTACAAACTTTATATTGATAATCTATCCTACAGATTACAGACCCAGCACTTTATTGATCAGCAGTTTTCAGCAACTTATAAACAGAGTGGGGCACAGAAAGAAGACAGTTCTATTCTCTATTTAGTGAAGAAGCTGAGTCACTGCCAACGAATTAGAGCTGGTCTGACCACTACTCAGAAGACAGAGCTGCCTGCTACCTTGTCCATTCTATGTGTATCAGTTGTTAAGAACAGATAATCAATGGTATCACAGCTCCTCTAATTTGATATTAGTGACCTATCTTTAAGACAACAGCAATATTTTTTCCTTGAAAACCCCTTTAACAGATTAAATTAAATCAACTCCAATTTCACAATTACCTATATACTAGACAGAATATCTAATTGCAGTAAATATAACACTTTGTTTTTAACTACCACAAAACTTCCAAAGTGGGTGATTTATTGAGTGGCTTTCTGAGATTTTGATATTGGCAGCCTATATTTATTATATCAATGTAACGTCTCTGCCTGTTCAGATCACTGCGCCACCCTCTGCTTGCAGGCTGCGGTGCAGGAGGCGTGTGCAGTTTGATTCCTTGCTTAGAGTTTTTGGTTGCACTGTGTGAACACGGCTCTAGTTTGGTAATTGATTTTCCACCACACCCGCCTGCCTTCACCTTCATTTCCCTCTGCTCCTCTAATGGTTAAATTTAGTCTTGCCCTGTGAATGACAGCTGGCCTTCCTATCAGGTCCAGGGCGGGTTCATCCTCCCTATTTATGCTGGGGTTGCTATTGCCCTGTGCGAGCTGGCTTTTCTCTTGTTGTTTATTCTTGTACTCTGATTCTTGACCTCTGGCTTTCCCTATTGACTACTCTTTTGGATATTGATTTTGACACTGCATTGCTCGACTGTTACTTATGCCTTGGCTTGCTGACCTCCCTTTTTTGTTTGTCTTGTCCACGTTTTGTGTGTTACGTATTTAGGAAGGGTTTTGTCATCCAGTTGTCGCCTATTACCTAGGATAGGACCAGCAAGCAGGAACGAACAGTGGGGGGTTTCAGACCAGGACTCACTGTCCCCTTGTGCTCCTTCTTCCAGGGTTTCCAGCAGCTACTGGGGAATTGCTCTCCTAGTAATTTCCTTAACAATCAGGTGGGTGAGAGTCAACTTTTAACACTTCTATTGATATGCTGATTGGTAGAGTCATTGCATTTCATTAGGTACTGTCAAGGTCACTCTTTTTTTTTGGCATATCTTTGAACTTGTAGTAGTGGGTTAGTTCCATTCACTTGAATGGGACTGAGTGGTAGTATTAGACACAATCATTACAACATGCATGGAGATGTGCCTGGGAAAAAAATAATTAGCTTGTAGGGGAGCTGATACCCTAATGATGAGCTCTCAAAGTCCAAGAAAATGCTGATATAGAAATGTATTTACCAAAAATATGATAAATGTGTAAATCAATATTTGCACCAAACAGTTAATTAACATATCAAGAAAGAACTAATATGTCAGCAACAAAGCCACTGATCAGTAAGCAGAAAAAAGCTTTTATTTGCATGACCTTTCCCTTCCATGTTATACTTTGTGGGGAAGTTAGCTCGGTAGAAGCAGTGGTGCGGACCCAAACTGTCAAGACAGGGACAAAAAATGTGCAGCAAACTGGATTATTTAGAAAAAAAACAAAAATAAATAAACCTTGACGCACAAAATGAGCAAAACAAAATACAGCCTTAACTTCAGGCAAAAACAAAATAAGATAAACCTGCTCTTATGAGCAACTAACTGAACAGAACTGATAACCTAACTATACGTGTGGCTTACTACTAGCCACATAAACAAAAAAAGTGCAATATTGTCTCACTGGACTAAGGATTACAGGACAGAACCATATACCTCCTGTCACCTCAAGGAACTGCACTGGAATGCAAAAGCTGCAACCTTTTCTAGCCCAGGAATGAGCCAAGGATTTATAACTGGGCTGAGGCCTACTCCATATCCACCCTGATCCACACATATATGTCAGAAACCTGATGCGGATATATCTGGACTCCAGCACTCTGCCTGTCACCTTCTCACAACCTCTAATGGCTCGTTCACACATGAACAAAGGGGCGGATTTTGACAGCGGATTTCGCTTCAAAATCCGCCCCTTTACAATGGTGGTCTATGCAGACCACCGGGCTTCTTTTTTCCGCTAGCGGCGTGCTACTGCTAGAGGAGAAAAGAAGCGACATGTCCTATCTTTAGGCGGAAACCGCGGCGCGCTGGACCGCGGCTTCTGCCTAGCGGCAGCACCCTCCTATGCCGGCTCTCTCTGTGTCAAAACCCACGCGGGACTACCAATGTATGAAATAACCCTAAAGGGAATGTTCTGATGACAGTCCGCTTTTAAGAGAAAAAAAACTCCCAATAGAATACTCCTTTGAACTAATGTATCCTTTTAATACAGCGGATTTCCCAGTATATGTGAAAACCCTACTCTCCTGTTGTAAATTGATTTACAATAAGTTGCTAGTGTTTAATTATTATTATTATTAATAATAATTTATTATTGTACTAATATTATTTATATTTATTTTATTATATGATAATACTTATTACAATATTGACATTTATATTATTCTGTAAATGTATTTATATTATTTACATTTATATTATATTATTTATATATTTATTATTATTATTATTATTATTATTATTATTTCACGTGTATTTCTTTTTTTTTTTCTTCTTAACACATATGACTACCTTTTTTTTTTTTTTGTTCCTTCCATTTTCTCTAGAATGTTCCCAGTTCAGCCAACTGCAGGGTATTTTTAGTTATTGAATGTTATGTTGTTTTTAGTATACTAATTGACAAGTTACTTGGAAAAAAAATCATTGCTTTCATTCAAAGGATAAATTAGTTGGCAAATACCCTGTAGAAATTTCCAGACCTAGCAAGGTGTACTTTTTAAATCATGAGCAAGCTAATTTTAAAATATATATTTGAAGTTATTTTTCATCTCGTGAAATGGCTTCAGGTGTTCATTTTAAGGATCTATTACAATAAATTCTCCCTGTGCAGAATTTAAATAACATGCTGAGAAATTTAAACGTTTATCCTGTTAGGACTTGCATCAAATATTTTTTTTTCTTTTTTTATTTCTTGGTTAGTCAGATTTTTTTCATATTTCCTGTAACAAATGTATAAATCTTGTTCAAGAAAAATGATACCATCAGCAGCAGTGGTTCATTTTAATGATGGGTATTTTCTAATCTCCCACAAGTTTCGATCTGAGTAGGCACTGATGTGCTCAATGTGAAAACTCATAAGTAGGGATGTGTATGGCACTCCAGAATATGTATAATCATTTAATCTACATTAATAGACTAATATTTGTTACATGTATTGAAAATGATATCTAATTTACCCCATTTTATGGTGATTCACCCCAATCTAGCAATTATTAATGCTTTTGTAAAATTCTGATCACAAATTACTGTTGGATGAAGGTATTTGTGATGTACCGTTGCTCTAGTTACCTGCGTGACATTAGTGATGGATATTGTACAAGTAGACACTCTTGTATCTCTTAGCACATTTATGAAGGTTTCTAAATTTAGGTAAATGAACAAGAAAGTAAAAAATAAAAACCCGGGATATCTATAGAGCGCTACTGTGTGACAGTAAAACAGAAGCCAATTGCATGCAAAAATAAAACCAAATAATTGAGTCTTTATTGATTCCAATTGACAGTAGAAAAATAGGCGAAATGTAGGCTACGCGTTTCGACGCCGAACGGGCGTCTTCCTCAGGCCAAGATGTCCTGAACTGTCAGAGCATGGGAATCAGCACTGGGGGTGGTCCCAGCACTCAAATAGCACTGGGGGGTGTCCCCAATGCTGCGAGAGAAATCTCCAGTGCCACCTCTATCTTCGCCTGGAAAGGCCTCTCCCTTAGCCTTCTTCCGGCGCTGGCTTCAAAGTTCTAGGCATGCGCAGTCGGCTCTGCCCAAGCCCGATGGCACTGCATCGGCATCCCGTTGTGGCTAGCCACATGGAGAACTCACATGACGGAAAAGGTGAACTGACCCTAAAACCGATGCAAAATATGATGGCACTATAGAAATAAGCTAAATAAATAATAAATAGTGGTAAAAAATTGTGCTTAGTTCAATAGATAAAGTTGCTACAATAACACTATACAGTGTACCGTCTACCTCAGAAGTAATAAAGTGCCTAAATAAATACTTCATATACCATATACCAGCATGTGAGGATTACAATAAAACTCTATACATAAAAAGATCCAATATTACAGTCTAAATAATTCATTAATAGAGATGAGCGAACAGTAAAATGTCCGAGGTTCGATATTTGTTTCGAGTAGCCCCTCAATATTCGACTACTCGAATTGAATATTGAACCCTATTATAGTCTATGGGGGGAAAATGCTCATTTCAGGGGTAGGCAACGTTCGATCAAATTATACTTACCAAGTCCACAAGTGAGGGTTGGGCTGGATCCTCCGAGAAGTCTTCTCTTTGCAGCGTCCCCGCAGCGTCTTCCGGCTCCGACTGTATAGCATTTGGCCAATCAATGCTGGTTCTGCATCGAACTTTTACATTCGAACAGCGAGTGGTACTCGATCGAGTACGAGTATTTCGAATACCGTAGTATTCGATCGAATATCTACTCGATCGAGTACTACTCGCTCATCTCTATTGATTAATATTAGTGATAGATGATTAGACAATAGCTGATAGGTTATCGAGGGTGCCAACGAAACTGCACAGAACCCATAGCCCTAAGGACAACCCTGGATATGATTGGTATCTTACTCCCCAACCTCCCAGGATTCTCATTTCTGCCTAATTTTGCCCTTACTGCTTAGTAAAATATAGTAACTATAACCATAAATCCATTAAAATGTGTAGTCATAACTAAAAGAAACACAACCCAATTTCTGTGGCAAATTTGTAATAATAAACCGTGTATAGCGCCAACATACTCACTTATGTAATAATAAGGGACATCTGGAAGAGGGTGAATACTTCTTCACAGGCACTGTATATGTATAGCTTCATGACCTTTACTTAGCATCTAAAAACATTGTAGGCCTACAGCAAATTTCCAATTCTGCCAAGTCAAACAGATGCATTTAATTGAACAGCAAAGCATTTTGCCAGGTAATATACAATTCACAGTACAAAACAATAAAACAATAAATCTAACATAATCCTCACAGTTCCCTAAGACTTTTTCAAGAATGTTGTTTGGCCCTGAAATATTATAATAAAATATACAATATCAAAACCCAATTATTTTATAGAATCTTTAACTAGCAGTGCCCATCAGACCAAAAACCAACTCTAACGTCTACCATAGGCTCAAACATCTGTTTTACCTTTTCCTAGGAAGAAAGTTAAGACCCACATCCAACGAAAGGCCTAAAAGGCTGTAAATATATCAATAGTGGTTTAATTGAAACAGAATTTATTAAACTGATACTACAAAAAAATACAGTTTTATAATGTTAAAATGTTTCCACAAGACCACCCAAGATCTACAAGCACTCAACTTTCTAATCGAGAAAGCTAAGCGATATCTCTGAAAGGACTCATTAGACTATAATAAAACTAACCGCAGTTAGTTATTGTGATCTAAAGCATAAAAACAGAAATAAATTAAAAAGATTGCTTTGTAGACCCACACGAAAGAAATCGAAGGTGAATGTAACATTTAGACTAGGTTCACACAAGGCAGCAGTATTATAAATGAGGTATGTTAGGCAGAGGGTGATGTTGCATAATTTGCACTTCTAGGTTTGTACGCACAGATGTATCCACCCTTATCTTTGGTTGAATCCAGTTAATGGAACTTATTTCTTAATGTCTCATAATACCAGTTCGATCATGTCTTGCAACCTACTAACAAAAACCTTGACATGCTGCTGTTCACCACACAACCACTGTAGGGTTTTCACAATTCTCGGGATTTGGTGATCCAAGAGGGAAAGCAAGGAAGGACCAATGATTATGTCATGCATCATTTTGAATCACTAATATTAAAAAAGCAATATATGAATCCGAACTATTTGGAGTTCTATTTACACAAATAGCCTAAAATGGCGGATTCCATATAGAAACATGGAAAGAGCAGAGAAGAAGATGTCATATGACCTTGGGAAACATACAGGTTTCCTTTACCTTAGAAACACTCTTAATGACAGGGAATAGGCAATGCTGAGGAACTATATAAGCAGTGGCGTAACTACCGCCGTAGCAGCAGAGGCAGCTGCCACAGGGCCCAGGACATTAGAGGCCTGCTGACAGCCGCTACCGCTGCTATCATTATACTCGGGGGTCTTTTCGAGACCCCCGAGTATAATGATCGGTGGCCCGGGAGAGGTAAGAAACAAAAAACACTGTTACTTACCTCTCCACGATCCGGGCAGGCTTCGGCCTAGTCGTCTGACGTCTCATGACCCTGGCCTGCGTCCCAGGTCATGTGACGTCTGACGTAATTGAAGATGGACTACTTCGGAGGCCGACAGCGTAGGAGCCGGGAGATAGGTGAGTAACAGAGTTTTTTAAAATGTTTTTCTCCCCCTGGGTCTCCGATTATTATACTCTGGGGTCTGAAAAGAAAAAAATCTTCTAAGGTTTGCCCATTTTTAATAAGCATTAATACATGTGTAGTCTGTAGTTGTGGTTGCATATACAACTGGTTTTGAGGATTCTGTGTCGTGTACGTGTTTTGGAGGAGTAGGAGTTAAAGGGGTATTCCCATGTCCCTTGCTCACCAGTCTTCGCTGCTGCAAAGACTTCTTTCTTCCTGGTTTTCTACGTCAATTAGTGGGCGGGGTTTCATATGCAAAGCTAAACTGTCCGACTACCTCCAGATTAGCTCCGCCCCCCAGATTAGCGTGTAGCTCCTTCCACCACATAGCATGATCCTTCTGGACGACTGAAGGGCCTGTGATGTTATCAAAGGTCCTATAACACTTGGCTTTAGCTTGTTCTATATAGAGTCTGCAAAATCCTAGTGTGTTAAGGTACCAGGTCCTTCTGCCCACTAGCTTTTAGCCTGCTCTATATAAGAAAGCTAAATCCTAGTGAGCAGAGCGACCAGGTCCACTAGGATTTAGACTGTTTTATATAAGAAAGCAGCACTCATTTCCCCCTTCCTTTATCTGAGAGCAGGAAGCTAGGTCACATGTGTGGTGTAGACAGAGGAACAGCTACAGACACAGGCTCGCTCCCGTGCACTTAGCCCCTCCTCCCTCCCCCCTGAGAGCAGGCAGCTACGTCACTTGACATTTGAGCAGATAATCCCAAGGGCCATAGAAACGCAGTGTCAACAATGAAGTGAATAAATTAAGATAGTGGACAAACAAAGCAGTTTTGCTGAAGCAATGTATTTAGAAAAAGTCTTAAATCCACATTAACAAGCAGTATAGATAGGATCCTTGTTATGGGACAACCCCTTTAATTTCTGTTTATGCATGAGTCTCAATATATATAGGTAAGCCGTCGGGGACTGTATGTAGCTTTTGTTATCAGGTCAAACCCAGGAGATGGTGTACTGTTGGGATATATATTGTATGTACATGCACCTTATTGGCCACATTGCTGGGTTTCCAGGAGTGGGGTAAAAGAAAGCAGCTGTGTGTGGTTGTATCTACTATGTAATCTATGTTATATTGCCGTAAAGTATATAGCTTTGTCACATCTATGTTATTAGTAAAGTATTTTATATATAAAATATGGTTTATGGAGGACTAGAGTGTGTGTATGTGGGAAATAGCACATACAGTAGTAGGATGGCTGTAGAGAACCCAATGGAATGAAGACAGATATACCAAAATGAACCATTTTTGATTATCACAGATTCATAAACATTAAAAACAACCCACATAGGATATATAAGGAAAAGAAAACTTAAATTTACTCGATAGAATGGATGGAAATTTACTCGATGGAATCCCTCTGTCTGTGTCTGTCTGTCGCACTGTTAGACCAGCAACACAGGCTATGCATGTCAGTGACTATACTAATGTACTACAGCTGCTGTATCACTGATGCTAGGTTCACACCTGCGTTCAGCACTCCGTTCTGTGCTTTCCGTCTTCTACATGCAAGAAGACGGAAACCACAGACCGGGTCCGGCCGTGAGCGGCAGTGAGCGTTTTATGGTCTCCGCCGCGAAACCGTTTTTTTTTAAAATCCGGACACAGAGTACTGCATGTCCGACTCTGTGTCCGGATTAAAAAACCCGGTTTCGCGGTGGAGAGCATAAAACGCTCACCACCACTCACGGCCGGACATCTTTCTCACCCATTCAAATGAATGGGTGAGAGAGACTCCTGCAGGTTTCCGACTCCTGCTCTGTTTTATGCAGGAAACGGAAACCTGCATAACTGCATCTGCCGGGCGCAGATGTGAACGAGCCCTGACTCTCAGTTACAATCCTCAGACTCAAAACATTTTTATTCAATCCAAGATCAGACATTTTAGTTGCACCACATGCCACTATTTTGTGCCTATTGGATGTTATTTTAGTGTGTTTTTTTTCCTTGCCAAATGCTAATTCCATTGGTAAAACTCAGGATGGCAAAGGAAGTAATAATGCAGGAGAAGGAATACCAGTGGCATTTCACCCCCACCTGTAAGAATTTGGGTTCCACAAGCAGTAGCAGTAGACCACATTTGGCTGTACCTGCAGTAGGTAATGACATAAAATTATGGAAGAAGTAAATGAGATTCTTAATTCAAAAAATTTATTAAGACTGGCATAGTATATGCCAATCTTAATTAACAGGATTACTGGAGCAGGGGACAGGAGATTTATGAAGAGGCTGCAGCCATCTGTCTGCCATTCCTGTACCAGAATGGAAATCTACACCAACTACTAGGGGAGTGATCGGGATCGAGCAAATTTGGATTGGGATCGGCTGTAAAATGCTCGGAAATCGGATTTTAAAATCGAACCTGAAAACTCAAGATCGGCTCGACCCTACCAACTAGGAACTGGTGTAGATTTCCATTGTAACTTATGCTAGACGTTGAATTGAGGGGCTGATGCCTCAGTCCATTCTGATCCCCACCCCTCACCACCCACATTCACACAATGTTGTGGGCAAGGTGCAGAGTAGAGCTTGAGGTGTACATTTGGTGCAAGAAAGGACCTTGCACCAAACATGCACGCCAATACCATATGCAACATTACCAATTTTCTGGCATAGAGGGAATGATGAATTTGATGGATTATGTCAGTCCCTGAACTCAGACTGAGAGCTAGTGTGAACTTAGCCTAAAGCAGAAGTTATAAGAGTGGCCATTTACAAAGCTCCCGCAGAGATGCTAGGCAAGCGCTTGTTAGTAAAATTGCTGTTTTTTGAGCAAAAACCAAAGTTTTATTGGTTGATATTGATTTCTAATTATAATTTTGATTAGTGACAATTATTCATAGATATTCCTCTATGTGTAAACTTTTGATTTGTTCTTTCGGGCATGTTTATCAATCAGTACATAATGATACAGTCAATGTTACAGTTAGAAATCACTTCCAGGAATATACTACATATGCACAATTTTTGAACCTTTAATGATGTAGGTTACATGGACATTCTAGCTATTATTGATTTCTAAGCCCTCTATGTAACATAAGATTATCCTTTCCTTTTTCCTTTGTTACTATGATTAACAATTGACTGGTTATAATTGTAAAGAAGTTTTCAGGTTTTAAAAGAAGAGAAATAATTAACTACCTCTGTAAGTCTAGAATAGTAACACATAAATAATTTTCACCATAATTTCATGTTCAATTGCTCATAGTGTAAAGATGTGTCCACCATTGTTAGCTGGATATTGTTTAAGGCTATTAATTTCTCATCAACCAACTCAATACAACATCAAAAAATGTTATCAGAATTCTTATAAGGCCGCAATCCATAACATAACCACTGGGTGGATACATGTGTTAGGATATCACTATGATACAATATTGCAAAACAATAGTTTCTTAAAAATCTAAGGCCCAGTTCACATCTGCATTCAGTATTCTATTCGGGGAGTCCATTTGAAGACCCCCCCCCAATGGAATACTGAATGTATTAAAAAGCGATTAGTAGAGAAGCCACACGGACCCCGTAGACTATATTGGGGTCTGTGTGGTTTCCGCACAGTGTCCGCACGAAGCATAGAGAAAAGTAATGCTTGCAGTACTTGCCAGTAAAGTTCACTATTTAGATTGCACAGGAGCTATTTAGTATAAAGTACAGTAGAAAGTATATATTGACTGTTTAATGTTAATACAACCTGTAAAAATATCATGTCTGCTATAAAACAGATACTGTGTGATATAAAAAGTGAAGGGACCCCATATAGTACAATGTACTCCACAGTGGACCCCACACAGTACAATCTGCTCCACAGTGTCCCCGCCAAAGTACAATATGCTTCACAGTTGCCTCCACAGAGTATAATACGCTCCACAGTAACCCCACACAGTAAAATCTGTTTCACAGTAGCCTCCACACATTATAATATGCTTCAAATTGGCCCCCACACAGTATAATATGCTCCACAGTGACCCACACACAGTGTAATATACTCCAGAGTGGCCCCCATACAGTATAATATGTCCACAGTGTCCCTCACACAGTATAATATACTGCACAGTGACCCCAACACAGTACAATATGCTTCACAATAACCCCCACACAGTACAATATTTGCTCTTGTACTTACCTGTACTCCCATGAAGAGGAGCTGGTGACCTCCTTTCACCGCAGTGCAGGTGCTGATCAATGAAATCATCACACCTGTGTCGGGACAGAGGTCACGATCTTCTGTCAGTGTAATCTGCAGCCCCACCTACATCAACATTTTTCAGCTGTATGTTCATTTGTACTCGCTGGGGGATCTGGGACACCTATCCCGGTATCTCCATTAGCAAGTGATCGAGGAACCTAGCTGTAGCTACAGAGGGCTGTGCGTGTCCCCTCTACCACCATAAATATACATCATTTCCCCCTGTTCTCTCTCTGTCCTTGTTTATTCTTTGCATCTAAACACCAATGCATTTTGGCAATAATGCCTCTATACGTTTGCTTAGGTCAACTGAGCATGGCTGCTTCACTGCAGGTAAATAATATTCTATGTGGCAAACCCATCAGCTCTTGTTTTAAGGGAGGACATCTTACATCTGAAATCCAACATGCCTGAATGCCATTCCTCCAATGACAGACATTAGAATATAGTCTGATTGGCCCCTTACACATTTTTGGCAGATTCTGATCTATAAGTAGATGCAGTTTAGCTTGTACTCCTTTAGAAAGATCCACAGCACTCACCGACCAGTGAACCATACAATTAGTATTTATTAGTGATTAGTACAGACAATTAAATGGTAGTTACAATGATACTAATGAATATTCACAGTAATGAATGGACTTGGGGTTTAGTGTCCCAAGTCTCTCTATTATAAAGCCAATAATAATAAAAAAAAGTTTTATACTCACCGGGCCACTGGACTCCCCAAGCTGGTGCACTTCTTCACCTGGACTACATCTCTAGGTAAGTACAATATAAAGGTTTGTTATTTAAAATGCATACACAGAAGACTTTATAATAGGGCGATATAGGATGCTAAACCTCCGGTCCATAAGGACCCATGGGTGATTTCCAAAATTGACCTGACAGGTTCTCTTTAACATGTTAAAAACATGTGGCTCAAGGTGCTAACCAGTTCTATAGCTTTTCAATGGCTTTTGCCATCTTCTATGATAAAATATCACTCTGTAGAAAATCACATTTAAAGGGGTTGTCCCATAACAAGGATCCTATCTATATGGCTAGTTTATGTGGATATAAAACTTTTCCTAAATACATTGCTTTATCAAAACTGCTTTGTTTGGCCCCTATCTTAATTTATTCACTTCATTGTTGACACTGGCCCTTGGGATTATCTGCTAATTTCCCAAGTGACTAGCTGCCTGCTCTCAGGGGGGGGGAGGGAGGGGCTGACAAGCCACAGAGCTCCTCATATAGGGGAGGGGGGAGGTGAGTGCTCCGGTATTACTGTGCTGTGTATCTTCAGTTTTTCCACTTATCAGCCGATTTAATTGAATTTGGCTGATAAGGGCTGAGATAAGGAGTCCATTACCTCTGTATGTAATGCAAGCTGACTCAAATCCAGCTCTGCTACATCAGTTTCCACATCAGCGTCATACTGTGGATCATAGCAGATAGCAGAGCAAGTGAAACCCCGGCCACCAATGTGCAAGAAATCCAGGAAGTGAAGAGAGTACAGAGCCTTCAGGCTGCAGAACAAGAGTTATGGGAATACCCCTTTAAGCTTTGCTAAATTTGCATGGAGGTCTATACAGTGTAGCAAAAATATATTTCCCTTTCCTGATATCACTGGTTATTGAAATAATGTCATCCCAATGCTATTGTTTGATATCAGCTATGCTGTAGATGCGTTTATAGGAGTGCCTTGATATCCTTAATATATCTGAATATTTTCAGCACATTTAGCACTATTCTTTCAGAATTAGTCACAAAGTATTCAGTTGGGAACTCTTCTCCCCCAGCATCTTCCAACCTATCCTCCATACAAGTCACAATGGCCCCCACTAAGCAGCAGGTACTTTGTAAGCCACATGGCCCCCTAGTGCACTGACTAAGCCACAGATCCCATAATAAGCACAGTAAACCTAATATCTCCTGTACCCTGACCGTCACCCACAGCTCCCCCTATACACTCAAAGTGCCCCCAATATGCTTGGGCAGCCCTGTCCTGTTAATGTATAGTAATTATAATCTTATCTCAGATAACGAAAATAGGAATATAACTAAACAAGTGCGGTAATTTACCAGTAACATAAAGAATAAACGTGAGCATTTTCAAGAATGCATTTCCTTTGTAAACACCTTCTCTAAAGCCATTTGGATGCCTTAAAATTGGCTCCAAAGTACTGTCATACATTGCAAATTTAATGCATTCATGGAGCCATACAGGATTTTTTCACAACTTGAAATAGCTGTGCATGTGAAATTTAATATAAACAGAAATTGATATTTGGTCCCAGTTCAAATGTATTCCTATTATAAATGTGTTATGTTGGTGAGCAAAACAAAACAATTTGAATATAAAATGATAGATAACTTTCACTTTTTCATCTTACGGTTCCATTTGTTGTCTGAAGCTTTTATAATTGAAGCTGATTATATTATCTTGCTGCAGAGCGTGATTTCCTGTTATTTGTCTAATGTTTTTTTAAAGCACAGTAATTGAATAATAGAAGACATGATCATACCCAGCTTTTAGCAAATGTGCCATTTAGTGGCATTGTTTAGGAAAGAAATTTATTTACATCTGCATCATTCACTTGACAAAAAGTCTTTGAGAAAAAGGTTGCTACTTTGGGAGTCCCTTGCTAAACCTATTTAACTAAGATGGCTTCTTATAGTCAGACATTGTTTTGTCTTATAAGAAAACGTGAATACATGGTTTAAAGCATACTTACATATTAAGGCTGAAGCCACACGTTGCGGAAACACAGCTTATTTTGTTGCATTTTTTTGAGCCAAAGCCAAGAATGGCTGCAAAAGGAATGGGAAATATATAGGAAGGTCTTATACTTCTACCTTCTGCTCAATCCACTCTAGGCTTTGGCTCAAAAAGCCGCAGCAAAAACTGAAACAAAAAAATTTGCGTTTCCGCAATGTGAGGATTTAGCTTAAGGTGACTTTCAGCATCTTATGTGTGTTTGTAAATATACACCCACACTCAACTATTGTAATATTTTGCATTCTTTAGCAGTTTTTTCTCTGCGGGCGCTCTTTTGCTTTTTGTCACCTCCCCTGGTGGACTCTGAAGAGACCCTGGAGTATAATCATTTACCTTCCAGTTCCATCGGAGCAATTTTGGACAAAAACTAACTGGGGATTCGCTTTTTCCAAACACAGGACAAGACATAGGGTTCAACCATATTTAGTTTTAATAAAGCTCTGGGTTGAAACAAAAAAAAAAAACTCACTAATAGCAGCAGCAGCAGCAGCATATCTACTTCTCTCTCATTCAGCTTCTCCTTTACTCACCATTTCCCTAGACTTCTATGTAAGATGACAGGTTTTAGCAGATTATGCTAGATTTAATATATACAGACTGAATGAACAGGGAGGACAAAAAGATTCTAGTAATTGGGGAAATGGCATTTTCTCTAAGCAGATATATTACAAAACTTCTTATACCTACACGTACTACTGATTCACACATAGTTTGTTGACAGTACATTGACAATGTAAGATTTGAAGAGGAATGTGATGCCAGGATAAAGAAACAAAAAGCTTTGTTTGTCCCAGGACTAAGCTACATTAATCTCAACAGAGTCCCAGACTGGCACGAGGGGAGCCTATATAGTTAGGAAGCGCTGGCCTCTTAATAAATAAGGTGCTATCCCATTTGCAAGAATTTCAATCAGAGATTGAACAGTCTTCTAGTGTGAGTTATAATAAATTTGCTCAGCGCCAACATGCCTTTCTCTCTTTTTTGATCCACCTACTAATGCAAAAATTGATGAGCAAGGCACACTGCAAACAATATTGCAAATCTGTTGCAAGGAAGGGTTGTTGATTATTATTATTGTTTATTTATATAGCACCATTAATTCCATGGTGCTTTACATTTAGGGGATACATACAGTACACAGAATATACAGGTAGATATAGTACTGACAGTTGATGAGTTAGCAACTTCCCCCCAATGGGTTGTAATTGATGGAGCTAGATATTTTTTCAACTCACTAACTATATAACTACTGTATGTTTGAGATAAAGTTAATTTGAGAAATGAGAACAGAAAGCCAAACTTATACTGTACAAGTGTTGATAGTTCATCTAGATGGGAAGCATAGCTGAAACCATAAGTCAGGTACAGATGTGTCCTTCCTTACCAAGAGATGGGCGAATCATTTTGCAATGAACCGTAATTGACCCAATTCAACAAAATATCATGGCATGCTATAAAAAGCCTGGAAAATAAGCTGCACTCCCCTTTGTTAATTTGGCATACTGTTATATTTTGGGGGAGCTACAAATCTAAATGAACTAGAATTCTGCCAGAACACTGGTGCACGTGCCATATACCACATTTGTAAATGAGTTAAAACACTTTTTAAGAATCTATAAAGGACAAAACTTCAAAAATGTGCAAAACAAGTCAACTATTATCCAATATAACCTTAGACTAGTCAATCTAAAGATGCACCAAATAAAGTATTTGATGAAAATTCTAGCAGAATGTACAGTAGGACAACTAATAGGTGGCCCAAATTCAGACTAAATAGTCCAAAGATGTACCAGATTTATTAGCCAGGATTGGCCACTGGTCACAGTGAAAAATCTCACATTAGACTGTCTAACCAGAGTATAAACTGTCATTAGACACGGTTTGTAAATCTGCTCATTGGCCAAGAGTCTGAGGTTTTTTTTATAGGTTTTTATCTATGTTGTACGTGATACTATAACTGTGTTATTCTAAATGTATAGAAAATATTCATTGTGTTCCAAGAACTTCCTGTTTTAGATTCTGTTCACATATGCATTTGGGGGCTTAGTTTCTCTACCGAGCTGTTATTGCCATCAAAAATGAATCTGCAACAAAACCTCTATAGACTCTCTTACAATCAGTAAAGTACATTGGGATCCATGTAGATTCATAAAGAAATGGATAAATCAGAAATGAAACCATGGTGATGGTGTTAACAAAGCCTGATTTGTTATTTACTGTACAGATGTAGAAAAGTTAACCTTGACTTTCTGTGGTCTGATAACTTGCTGCAGCATTATATCTTAACTATAAAGTCATTGACATGATCTTTGACACACCCAAGATAACGCCATGTGCCACAGTTTTGTTAAGCATTGGGTATGAGATTTGGTACATCTGTATTCTTATTCCTTGATTTGTGCCCTAATGACCAAACCATTTTTTTTTTTAGATATTTTGCATGTATTGGTCAAATGGTTCTAATTTACTTTTAGTCTATTAAATAGATTTTGGTGCTTCTTGTCTCGTGACAAATTGGACTTTCATAGAGGTTTTTTTAGCATCTTTGCCAATTATCAATTGTTTTTAGCAATGTTGCTCTTTTAGGGCTTATTCAAATGTCTAGTTTAAATAGATGTGTGATGTTCATGTAAGTAAACTACATGTGCCCCCCCCCCCTTCCTTCCTGGCAACATGTTCTCCATGTTCTCTTTTTGTCTCTTTTAAAGACCACAGGTCTATGAAATTCATGGACATCTGATGGATCCCATCACTGTACAATCTGTACTCATGAACTAAGAGACATAGAAAACTATAAAAAAACTAAAAAATAAATAGATAAATGATTACCATAGACATGAAAAACAGATTAACCATAGACATCTCACAACTGGGAAAATTAGTAGGATCGTGTTCTGTCTTTTATTAACATGGATATCACGCATCCACTAAAAGAAGGCATGTCAATAATGCTTTATTATCTGAAAAAAATTAAAAATATATATTTAACCCCTTAACAACCAAGGACATAATAGTATGTCCTATATAATATGGGGCAGTAATGAGAGGGCTCAGGAACTGACCTCTCTCCATACACAGTGGATCTCAGCTGTATAATACAGCCAGCAACTGCCACTAACAGCTGTGATGGATACCAACACTGGTCGCAGCTGTTAACACTTTAGATGCCGCAGTTAAACGCAACCGCAGCATCTAAAGTGCACAGGTGCCAAGGTTGCCATGACAGTCATGAGCCTATTGAAGGCTCCATAGGCAGCGTGTAATCAAGTTCAATGGATTTCCTTATTCACTGCAAACCCAGTTACAGAGGAAAACCACCCTGAAAAGTGACAACTTTCACAGACGGGACTGTTCTATGTCTACTTATATCCAGATGTATGGTTACCTGGAGATCATGTGATTATGCTATGCCCATCGCCTACACCTTCCTCATATAACACTGGGCTTAGAGTGCTTGTAAAGGCATAAAATACCATTTATATCTTCTCATGTGGGTGTCTGGCTCACAATTGAATATTCTGCCATGTAGCCATTACTATATAGCACCATATAAGATGGGGGTCTAAAATAATATCCATTAATATGCATCATTCATTTTTTTTTTTTTACAGTAAAGGTGTTAATCTGACATCCACAATTTATTTATCTATGTATTATAATGTACACTGCTCAAAAAAAATAAAGGGAATACTCATAAAACACAGCCTAGATCTATATTCTCTTTGAATACTTTGTTCTGTACAAAGTTGAATGTAATGACAACAAAATCACACAAAAATCAACACTGTAAATCTAAAATACTAACCAATGGAGGCCTGGATTTGGAGTCCCCCCATTCCAAAATGAAAGTGGTACAACACACTACAGGCAGGTTGCAGATGGTCTGCTGAGGGATTTCCTCCCAGACCTGGACTAAAGCATCTGCCAACTCCTGGACAGTCTGTGGTGCAACGTGACATGCTGGAGGTGCTACCAGGAGACATGCAAGTACACCAGGAGCTGTCGAGGGGCTGTAGGAGAGCATCAACTCAGCAGCAGGACTGCTACCTCCACCTTTGTGTAAGGAGGAACAGGAGGAGCACTGCCAGAGCCCTGTAAAATGACCTCCAGCAGGCCACAAATGTGCATGTGTCTGCACAAATGGTTAGAAACCGACTCCATGAGGATGGTTTGAAGGCCCAACATTCACAAATGGGTTTTATGCTCACAGCCCAACACCATGCAGGAAGCTTGGCATTTTCCACAGAACACCAGGATTAGCAACTTCACCACTGGCGCCCTGTGCAATTCACAGATGAAAGCAGATTCACATGTGACAGATGTAAGAGTCTGGAGACGCGGTAGAGAGCGATCTGCTGCCTGCAACATCCTTCAGCATGACCGGTTTGGCGGTGGGTCAGTAATGGTGTTGGGTGAATTTTCTTTGGAGGGCCGCACAGTCCTCCATGTGCTCAGCAGAGGTAGCCTAATGGCCATTAGATGAGATCCTCAGACCCCATGTGAGACCATATGCTGGTACAGTTGACCCTGGGTTCTTCCTAATGCAGGATAATGCCAGACCTCACGTGGCTGGGGTGTGTCAGCAGTTCCTGCAAGATGTAGGTATTGAAGCTAAAGACTGGCCCGCCCATTCCCCAGACCTGAATCCAATTGAGCACATCTGGGACATCGTGTCATGCTCCATCCACCAACGTCACATTGCACCACAGACTGTCCAGGAGTTGGCAAATGCTTTAGTCCAGGTCTGAGAGGAGATCCATCACGAGACCATCTGCAACCTCATCAAGGGCATGTCCAGGCATTGTAGGGAGGTCATACAGGCACATGGAGACCAAGCACACTACTGAGCCTCATTTTGATATGTTTTAAGGACATTACATCAAAGTTGCACTGCATGGATTTGAATGAAATTTGGCACATAGATAGTTTGTAACCTCAATTAAAACATAGGCTACTCTTTATCCCGGTAAATGAGATGGCTTCCTGACTGTTATGAATTTATGTTCACATACTATATTAAACTGCTCTTGCAGCAGCTTATCTCAGGTCCCAGGTCTGTTATCTCAGCTAACCCTCAGTCCTTTGTGTAGCACCTCTGTCCGGCATGTGGTACTGTGTGAAGATGCGTGTATCTGTGGTGTGTGATATTATTTGCTGACTTGTGTATCTAATCCTCTGGCATGTCGTTTTGTGCAGACATGTGTATCTAATCCTCTGGTGTGTAGAACTGTGTGCAGTCACGCTTATCTAATCCTTTGGCATGTGATACTGTGTGCTGACCTGTGTATCTAATCCTCCAGCGTGTGGTACTTTGTGCAGACGCTCATATCTAATCCTCTGGTGTATAGAAATGTGTGCATTTGTGTGTATCTAATCTTCTGCCATGTGATACTATGTGCTGACCTGTGTATCTAATCCTCCAGTGTGTGGTATTTTGTGTAGACGCATGTATCTAATCCTCTGGCAGTGGAACTGTGTGCAGACGCGTGTATCTAATCATTTGGCGCATGGTACTTTGTGCAGACACGTGTATCTAATCCTCTGGCATGTGGAACTGTGTGCAGATGTGTGTATCTAATCCTTTGGCTTGTGGAACTGTGGGAAAATGCGCGTATCTAATCCTCTGACATATGATATTGTGTGCTGACCTGTGTATCTAATCCTCTGATGCATGTATCTCAGCTTGGTTATCAGTGTTGGATTCTACATGTGCAGTGACTGTGTGTATTGCAGTTGGAATATGAGTGAAAGACTTGCGGGTTTGTTTTGGCTAATGGGGGTCAGGGTCTTGGGAAACATGTATCTCCAGAACGGTACATCTGAGTAAGTTGGTTTCTTGTCTTAAACCTTCCCGGACACCTGAAGTATCTGTGTGCCAAATTTGGTGAAGATTGGTCCAGTCATTTGGTCGCGCATAAAGAACAGATAGACAGACAGACAGAAAGAAATTCATTTTTATAAGATATATATATATATATATATATATATATATATATAATATATATATCTCTATCTATCTATCTATCTATCTATCTATCTATCTATCTATCTATCTATCTATCTATCTATCATGTCGACATTCTTACCATTTGGTCCAATATCTTTATAATTGCTTGCATACCCAACTATTCTAAATTGTAATTCTTCTATGACATCTTCTATGACATGTTTAGTCAATGGACACCAAAGAGTTAAAAAAAAACATGCTGAATAATATCTGTAATTCATGGCATTAACAATGAAGACTAGATTTCTTTTTGAAGAGCAACAATTCAACAAATAGTTGTATATGCGCACCCATTCTGACTACAGTAGCTTTAATATTTTACAATACCTTTTCTGTTATGTTACCTTTACAACACGTGCAAGGACATAGATCTTTTACTTTCATATGTTTGGTCCCATAGCATTAACAGATGTGACTTTCTATGCACAATAAGCAAACTATGCTCTTACCACTTAAAAAGAAATACCCTGCGTTGAAGAAGAGTTGCACTTACAAAACAAAGATTAGGTTTTTAACCCTGTCAAACAAAAAATGGCATTTAAGAATAATACGCACAAATCAAATCGGCTTCAAGCTTCTTTCAAACATGGTGCCTTTAATGTCTGTGGGACTTCAGTCCTTCCTCCTATTATATTTACTTTTATCCCTATAACCATTGACACTAGCAGTGTGAAACTCACTCATCAATGACCCACACAAAGAATTTAGGACAGAGCCATAGAGCTGTGAATATTAAACGAAAAAAGAGAAGACACACAGATACATGACTTGTTTTTCATAAAACATCGATATTTGATTTCAATTTTATTTCGAAAACAAAAAATATGAAAAAAGGCTTTTAAGAATATTTGAAATTTTTTATTTATCATTAAATGCTTTGAATGGAAAGAAACAAATACAAAGCGCGAAAAAACGTATCAGAAAACAGAAAGGAAAATCCAGAGATTAGATATAGAATTGTATCTATATGTTATTCACAATACGCATTTTACAGGGCTACCTACCTATTATGATCGATGTCCTATCCATAAAATGAAACAATTCCACAAGTAAGCTCTGAAACGCGTAGGATGTTTTGGATTTTTGTATGGGTTTTTTTTCTCTATTTTTTGTTTGCCTTTTTTGGATTGAATGGTTAATTAAAAGTTGTTTTTTATACTGATACAACTCCGAAGTAGTGCTGAATTTTCATCTTGCTCATGAAATTTTTTCAACTTACTCCAGTGAGTCCTGGGAGTGTTTCCAAGCACTTCGTCAGTTGTATTGTGAATATCATGGTGAACTGTAAAATAGGTTTTCTCTTTTTTTTTTCTTTTCTTATTATAATATGGGACATTGATTTTTTTTTTTTTTTTTATATTGATGGGAGCCCGATCGTTGGGACCTCCTCAGATCAAAAAATTCACTGATACTGAGATATGGAGAATATTGCTCTATAGGGTCAAATAGTATTCACTGAAGGGTATAGTTACTAATAGCAACAGCAATCAAAGCTAAAACATTATTAATCTAGTCTCATTAACACAAAGGGTAATTATGTCCCTCACCCATTTGTGTGTTAACTTGTACAAGGCCATCTAAGATTGTTCTATTCCAGATGATTATGAGCCAATGCCCTAGCGGAGGGGAATACATTCCCTACCTATTTTCTCTGCTCTGGGAGTGAATTGCTTCAGACCCTGGATATCACGGTCACTAGTAACAAACTCTTGTCCCAATCTAACTGACCACAGCAGTACTAAACCCTCCCGTAAAGCACCTCTGAAAGACCTCCTGAAATCACTTCCTATGTGAGCACGAGAGTCGCAGCACCCACTCGCTGTATTTCCAATTTGTTGGTGAACAATACTGTTGTGTCCTTTTCATGTCTATGGGACAATCGCTGCAGTACTCACCACCAGTAATAGTAAATGAGCTATGCAGCTTGCTAAGCCAATGGGAAACTGCTGATCTCCAGGGGTCTTGGCACTTCCTGATCCCTCCAAAAAATGTTGGAAACCACACTGTAAGCTCCACAGAAAGCAATGATGAGTTAAATGGTTCCCTACAAAAAGAAAAGATACAATGGAAATATTTTTGACTTGAGAACCATGGGGTGCCAAGGAATCATTAGGTCATTGTGATGTTTTTACCAATAAGCTTTACATTTTACAATCCCTGAAGACTGTATCTAAATGTATCATATATATATATATATATATATATATATATATATATATATATATATATATAATGTGTGGAACACTTTAGTTTGTGGCATTTTAGTGTGTGTGAAATGGGGGGTTTCCATATACTATAGGGGACTACAATGTGTGGGACCTAAGGGTCACTATACTGTATGATCCTGAGAAGCACTATACTGCATGGGACTTGGAGACTATGTGGGGGCACTTAAGAGACACTATAGTGTGTGGGTAGAACTTTCCACCATGATAGACCCTCCCTATCCCAGAACTCTTACCCTTCTTGAAAACCATGCTTCTTCCCTTAGTGATGTACAGACTTAACGTCTGGTAGTCATGAAAATGTTAGTAGTCACTTGACTGAGTGATGCAAAGGTATTACTATACCTAAAGCCATACACAAATCATTCAAAGGGTTTCACCCACAATTGACATTTATCACCTAGCAGTGGAGTAATTACCTCTGTGGCAACCATAGTGGCTGCTACACGGCCAGCAACCTAAGGGGGGCGTGGTGCTGAAGCAATAGGCCCTATTTACATATGAACCTCAGTTCCTGCTCACAGCCACCTCGGCTTCTTCTTCTGCCCTCCAGGGGGCCCTGTGTATCTCATATCATGTCGCTGGGGCATTCTGGAAGGAAGAAGGAGGTAGCTGTGAACAGGAGCAGGAATCAGTGAGTAAAGCCACGGGCCTGCTGCAAGAGTGTTTATTGAGCGAATCCCAACAAATACTATTATCATTATACTCTGAGTTTTCTTCAGACATAATACTGTGTAGAGGGGCCACTGTGGGACATTATATTGTATGGAGGCTGCTAAGGAACATTATATTGTGTGCAGAGGCCAGTATGGGTCATTATACTGTGTGAAGGGGCTGCTAAGGAACATTATACTGTGTGAAGGGTCTGCAATGTAAAGTTATACTGTGTGGAGGGGCCACAATGTGATGCTATACTGTGTGGAGGGGCTGCTATGAGACATTATACTGTGTGGAGGGTCCACGATATGACATTATACTGTTTGGGCGGCCACAATGTGATGTTATACTGTGTGCTGCTATGAGACATTATACTGTGTGCAAGGGTCGCTATGGGATGTAATACTGTGTGGAGGGTCCACTATATGGCATTATACTGTGAGAAGGGTCTGCTATAGGAAATTATACTGTGTGAAGACCACAATGAAACATTATAGCGTGTCTAAATGGGGAGTTATACTGGAAAGGGGCTGCTATGCTGCATTAGGGGGGCCCAAGTCAAAAGTATGTTATGGGGCCCAGTCTCTACTAGTTACGCCACTGCCGACTGGATATAAACATACCCGTTGCAGGAGCCCGATTGATCACTAGAATGGAAATCCCATGTTTCTTGCATTCTAGCAGACTGCCTGTATTCACTGCCATTCCGATTGTGTCTTGGGCATTTATCCAATGCTTATTCTTAAATATATTTTACTTGACTCTACTAGTTGTCTTAAATCACATTCTTCTTGACTTCAAACATTTTTAAAAGATTTGAGAAATGACTGTAAATAATAAAACTTGAAGCCATTGCCATTGATATACCGAACACCACAATGCAATTTAAATGACTCAACACATAAAATAATATCTAAAACCTATTTGAGGTTATCTACTGAAAGCTGCCTAAATGCTTCGCACACCAAGCTCTTTGCTTACATTTTCCACATAGTTTAGAGGTGTTTTAGAACTTACTATGAAGGACAATGTTTTGGGTTGGAATATACCGTAATTGCACACATTCCTTTTTCGTGCTTTCAAAATGCTATTGGCAAAGTATTGACTAAGACCACTTTTTATTTAAATGGTGTTCCCAGGAGAGAGACTTCCTGTAATAGATACAGTTATTTGCTTGTAGTCACAAGGGAGAAGTGTTACAAGAAGAGTCTCGAAATCCTTCCTCTCTATGTGAGAGATGTAGCATTCATATTGCAAGCTCGACTCATGGCAATATTTTCAGACAAGTGGATTATATTTGGTTTTCTACTATTTGCTTTTTTTAGAATCTACAACGTTCATTTCTAAGTGAAGCAGTTTCAGATTCAAAACAGAAAATATTATCACAAAAATACAAGTCTTAATGTGCAATGTGTTTAGGAATAGGGGAGGGCCTAAGGATATGCCGTGAACACATTTCGTTACATTGTAGCATTTTCTGTATTACTTTTAATTACTTTTCACAAATAAATAAACAGGAAGAGATGACTTAGTTGATAACATTGTTGCCTTGCCTTATGCGGAGTTCAAACTTATGCCTTATACCTTTCCGCCGTGATTCCGCCTAAATCCCATGAAAAACTGCTTGGAGATGGCTTGTTGGTAGTCAGCAAACTGCTGGTGTCCGTATGCAGCCTCTCTGCCATGAAACCGTTTTTTTTTTTTGTTTTTTTTTGCAGGGACACAAAGTTTCACGGCAGAGATTCTGCATATGGATACCGGCAGTTTGCTTTAAAAACCCATTGAAATTAATAGGTTTTCAAACTGACTATTGGCAAGTCATCCCCAAGCAGTTTTTCTGGGATTTAGATGGAATCATGGTGGATAGGTCAGGGCTTAAGTGTGAACGCCGCGTTACTATGGTCTTTGGCTCAAATAACACCGAAGGGAATATCTGCATACAGTTTGCATGCTTTGTTGTTATTGATCTGTCTTTCTGACTATATCTGCTATCTATAAGTGAAAGGTGGTATTGCCACATGTAGGATATGTGTGTGTTAATTGTATAATAGAGTTCATACTATATGGAACAAGAGTATCTTGGTGTACACAGAATAGCATTGCACTAGAGATGAGCGAATAGTATTCGATCGAGTTAGTATTCAATCAAATAATACGGAATTTGACATATTCGTTCTTCGATCGAATACCACACGGTAAACACAGTAAAAATTTGATTCCCCTCCCACCTTCCCTGGCGCTTTTTTTACACCAATAACTGTGCAGGGGAGGTGAGACAGGAACTAGGACAATGTAGGCATTGGAAAAAAAAAGGAAAAAGTCATTGGCTGGATAAATCAGGTGACCTCCGATTTATAAGACTAGTGGGTGTCAGATTTGGTTCAGATGCGACTGTGAAGTAGACAGGGAGAGACGTTCTGCCAGGGTTAGCTAGCAATTAGAAGTATTTAGGTAGGAATCTTACACTAGCAGCTCTTATAAGAGCTAAACTTATATCTACCACTGCTTGAAGATTATATATACACCATCTGTATATATAAACCATCTGTATATACGCCATCTGTATATATAAACCATCTGTATATACGCCATCTGTATATACAATCTTTTTGTAAATAATTTCCCCAAAAGCCCTTGTTAGGGCTTCAATTATGTACCACCGTTTCCCCCAATATACCTTTCCCATCTCCAGTTCTTGTTCTAATCTCAGTATATACTTGTAACATACAGAGGTATTTGGGCGCTATATACCTTGCCCATCTCCAGTTCTTGTTTTAAGCTCAGTTTTTGGAGGTCTGACCACATCACACACATACACAATGACAGTTAAGGGCAAGTGCTGCTTGATTTCCCCCTCACCTATGCCATTTGTGGTTGCCATAGGCAATGTGATTTAAAGGGGTGCATGCTAAGGTTTCTTTAGCTTAAAATTTGTGTTTCTGTCCATACTAATGTAGAGGTAAGAAGGTTTCCAACTATTTTTCCACTTTCCATAGAGGTTCTATTGAGTTTGGAAAGTTTCTAGTTGATAGGCTGTGATACTGGGGTAATACTGGGACATGGGTGTGTTAGATGCCCCCAGACATGCTTCCCCTGCTGTCCCAGTTGCATTTCAGAGGTGTTGGCATCATTTGCTGAGGTGTCATAGTGGACTTGGTGACCCTCCTGAGTAGAATAGTGGTTTCCCCTGAAACGAGCATTTTTTCCCCATAGACTATAAGGGGATTCAATATTCGATCAAATAGTCGAATATTGAGGTT
Source organism: Leptodactylus fuscus (assembly GCF_031893055.1). Classification (NCBI taxonomy): domain Eukaryota; kingdom Metazoa; phylum Chordata; class Amphibia; order Anura; family Leptodactylidae; genus Leptodactylus; species Leptodactylus fuscus. The sequence continues at coordinate 46,622,618 of NC_134268.1, read as the reverse complement.
CTACTCGAATCAAATATTTCACTACTTGTTCATCTCTAAATATTTGTACATTGTGATGTCTTTATTATACATTATACTATTATACATTTCTGTTGTCTCTGGACCAAGTAGACTGAGATGTTCTGAGTCATTATTCTTAGCCCTGCACAGGTTCATGAAAGTTTGGAGAATATCAGAATATTTAGTCTAGGGATTTTCTAGACAGATAGTTATTGATTAATGTTAGCTAAAGACAATTGAGAGTGACCAAGTTATGTTAGCTCTAGGCAATCCTACAGATCTTCCATAGCTGATCTTGCTGACAAAGGATGGAGACAAAAGGGCCTAACCAACGCAGTAATGGTTAATCCTGTCTGTAAGAAGATTATTGTTTTGCTTTTTTTTTTTTTATAAAGTCTATATTCCTCTATTAAAACTGCTAAAAACTTCATCTTAGCATTATGTTCCGTGTCCATGTGAAATCTGAGGTACTTTAAGCCTCCTAACATTCTACATGCCTGACTATGACTTGGTGCCATAAATCAAAGCTAAGGAGACTAGTTCAAGGTTAGCACCAGAAGAACCCTCAAGCTCTTCAACTCTTCTAGCTGGTTCAGCCCAACACTAAATCCAGAATGGGTTTTCCATCCATCTCCTGGAAGCCTCGGCACCATTACTGGAGTATCGGGATGTTCTTCACTATCCCCATGCTACTATCCGGAAACTTTTCTAATGATTCCTTAAATATACCCAATCTTCAAAAAGCTTATCTGGTACTGAATATTTTAGAAGTAGCTTATTTTGAGCTTCTAGAATCATAGCCTTTTCTGGTGTCATATCTGCCATCATATTTTTGCAATATAATTACTGTAGTTGTAGTCTGTCTACCATCTGCAAAAGAAATCGAGACACTGTTTAATGGCGTTTTCTTGACATTTTCAGTGTTTTTTCTTCAAAGGTTATTTTAAGGCCTACAGAACCTAACCTTTCTACAAACCTTGCATACATGAATCTTAGTACAGTGTGTATACATAAAAAATTAACACTGGATTTGACATTAACCCCTTCTTACTGCAACATTTTTTTGATTTCTCTTTCTTATTTTTACCGCCATGCCTTCCAAAAGCCAAAACTTTTATATTTTTTACATTCACGTTGTCATATGAAGACTTGTTTTCCGTGGGACAAATATTGCCATTGTATTCCATACAATATTCTAGAAAGTCAAAATTAAATTCTAAATTGGATTGATTGGAAAAAAATATATGCGATAAAAATAACATGTTACCCTAATTTTGTAAAATAGTACGGTAATGGCATATTTATGTAGTTTTTTGTTATATTTTACAACAAAAGAAAATTAAAAACTTTTTTAAAAACTAAATTTTTCTGGGACCGTTATATTATGACCTCATAACTTTTTTACATTTCTATCTACAGTGCTGTATAAGGGCCAAAAATTACCATAAATGATGATTTATGATGTTCCCCTTATAGGATAAATTCTTTTTTTTTTCTGTTTTCTGAGCATGTACAGAATAAACGGACTCAAAGTAACAGACAGTAACTGATAGCTATAGCCCGATTCACATTTGGGTTCAGGGATTCCGTTCTTCTCTCCACATGAAAAATGCGGAGAGAAAAGCGCTGCAAGCAACACTTTTCTCTTTGCATTTTTCGTTCGGAAACCACACAAACCCCATTATAGTCAGCACGGTCCATGGGTATCCTAAGGTAACCACTTTTTATGTGGATTAGGTTTCTGTTTGGGGGGGGGGGGTCGCCAAGCGGACTCCCTGAACGGAAGCCCATGCACAGATATGAACTGGGCCTATCATTTAATGTCCATTATAAGTCTGTTACCCATAGACTTTGATGTTAAAAACTAACAAACACCTGAGGTCCATCATAGATAGTTTTTTTTTTTTTTTAACAGACACAAAAGTCCTGCCTGTAAGATATTTTTTCCGCAAAAAAAACCCAGACATGTGACGGATTGGATGTATAATGGACACTAACAGTCAATAACAGATACAAATTAGAATCCCATTGAACTCAATGGAAAGGTTAACGGATTTGTGACGGTTCAGCTAGTGTCCATAGCAGACTATTGTAATAGGCACTACTGACAGTTACCAACAGTAGTTTGACCGCCCTCTTAGTTGGTAAGTGGAGACTCGTAGCTAAGGATGGGTGAACTCCTGAAGATTAGGTCAGCCCAAAGATTCATTTTGACTCAAATAAGTTTTTTCATGAACCGGAGGTGAAATTATAATACTTTGGAATCTCTTCAGATTCCTCAGTAAAATAGGAGGAGGTCCAGGGAGCTGTGGAAAAGAACAAACAGTTATACTCACCTCCTTATCATCTCTTCTGACAATATTTTTGTTAGCCAATGTTCCCTCTGGCTACACTGGGTATCCTTCTGGTCTCTTTTGGGGTACTTTTAAAGTCTATTTTGACTCCTGGGTAGCATCATGTACCCTGGGATCACCACTGTGGACTAATCACAGGTTTTGGGCTGCATGACTTCACCCAAGAGGCCAGAAAAGAACTCAGAAAGAGCGCTGGATGAAACAAGGATGCCTCGGAGAAATGAGGCGAGGTGACTACACCTCCCCTAAGCCTCTACCTATTTTACACTGGGGTTGGAAAAGTATGATAATTTCATCTTTGTTTCATGGGCGACAATCTATAACCCCAATGATTCCGTTTTGGGACTAACACACAACTTTTGTAATATTCAGGTCACTCATCTCTACTAGTTGCAATGATGCCTGCATTCAGACAGTGGAGAATAATCTGCTGCCTTACTCTTACTCATAAGTAGCAGCAGGATCATATAGGAAAATTTATACTTCTATGTAACGCAGACAATTCTGTGAGGTACAGAGAAGTGAAAGTACATTTAATAGTTTAGGGGGAGCCTAGAAAGACTGGAAACATGTTTCTCTAATAAGAGCTAATACAAAGTTTTGTCGTATTTTTGGTTGTACTTTGGTTGTGACTTTTTGAAGTTTAGCATGTATATACATAGTATTTCAATTGTTTCAATTTTTGTTGTGCTTTTGCTGCATCTATGGGCCCATGATGGTTTTTTAATGCATTCTAGAAAGTACACACTGTAGTTGTGAGGTTCACTTAAAACAGACTAGACCAAATGTCACTTAGTGGAGCAGAAAACATCACCCTAATGGACCATTCCTATGTTTAAGCCTCCGAATGCAGCCTAAACCATGGCCACATGTGGTGTGTAAGGTTTTCAAATAGCTTAGTAATTGTCCATGTGAATGCCATAGGTTTCTCGCAAAACCGCACAACGATTAATATAATTTTTACAGGTTAAAATATGGTATTAGAGGTAAAACCATGTGGTCAAAACAAACTACATGAAAAACTGTCCTACTGCGCAAGGTTTAGACCATAGGTAAATCTATATTATCATATCTAAAATGGTAAATTTTTATAGTCTTCAATTCACAGCCTGTAGGATATGATTTTTATGTTAGCGTGTGAAAAAAACGGCCACTCTGGTCATGTTTATATCCACCAATAAATGCAAAAAGTGGTGGGTGGAAAAGGGCACATATAGTGCTAGGATTTGATGGGTTCCATGTTTTTTTTTTTCCTAAATGTAGATTGTGAGCCTCATGTACATGTTTTTCCTATCAGTATGTCTTTGGAGTATGGGAGGAAATCCATGCAAACACGGGTAGAACATACAACAAACTCCTTGTAGTTGGTTTGTCCTTGGCAAGATTCGAACCCAGGACTCCAAAGCTGCAGTGTTAACCAGTGAGCCACTGTGCTGCCCCTAAAATGAGTTCCATGTTGTCACTTTTTTTACTTGTTTAAAGAAAATTTAAAGTAAAGAATCCAAAAACTTGATTTCGTAATTGATATTTAGGGGAATCTTATGCAACCTTTCCAACATTGAACAAAGAAAAAAAAACGCCTCTCTTTTTTCTATCTTTACACTGCCAGTATACGAGAATTAAAACCGTTCCATTCAGCCTCCAAATCAAATCCGATCACTGTCAAGCATAAAATAATTCACTTGACTAATTTATGAACTCGCACTTCGAGATACCAAAATAAAATCTTAAAACTTAAAGATAAACAGACTTAAACTTGGGCTGTTGCATAAGTGAAAAGGTATCGGCATTAATAAATGTATGCCCTTTCTTTGGAGTACGACTTTGAAAAATACGGTGTCAGAGTGTGGGTCACATTTTGACAACAATTAGGAACAGTGAAATAAATAGTTGGCAATTCTTCATTGTTATGACAGGGTATGTAAAGTTATCCTCTGTAACAAATAGACATTATGAGTGCCACTTGTGTATAGCGAGATGCTGGAAAAGAAAGACTACATTTTATGGAGCAGCAAGTGATGTTTAATCTTCATATGACACTGTGTTATTTTTAAGCCAATTAGCCCGTATGGCTCGGAAGACTGTGCCACTTTTTTTTTTTTTTTTTTTTTTTTTTTACTTTTTGTCATTGCTGTTATTTAACACCAAACATGAACATTGCAGAACATTCTGTATTTTGGATGCCTTTGTTCACATTTCATGCATTTTAATCATCATCCTAGGGCCCAATATTGAAACAGTACAAACGACGAGAATGTAAGCTCCTTGGGATGCTGTGGTGTAAATGCATTAGCTGTACTAAGAGACCTACTCCTGATATAATTATGTTAGAAACCAATAAGACGGCTAAAAAATCAATATGCTAAGACAGATAGGGAGTAAAGGACCATGGCTAGCAAACTGGGAATAGATTAATCTGGCAGGTCCCTGGCTGAGCCATGAAGAAGGGAATATCATTCCTGTTGTAACAACCATTAATTGCAAGTTTTCCCGAGCAAGGAATCAGAAGGGAAGGCTTACACCGCTTTTTATATTGCTCAGTGTAAACTGCAACTATTATTGATCAAAAGATAAGCTTTTTCCAGATTTCCAAAAATCCTACAGTGATAAAATGTAAATGTGCTAAACGAAGTAACATGCAGCCCTGTTTTCCTTCGAAAACACAACAGGGTCAATAGCTAAGATCCCTGCAAGTCGAAAGGAACGCCGGCTTAGTTTTTACCTAGATAATAAGTCGCAAAACAGCCAACCTGGATCAATTATATTTCCTTCTTTAGTGTTTTACTAAGTGGTCCTGGACTCTGAAATATTGTCAAATGTGTTTCTAATTAGATTCGGCAGAAGAAAGTGGAGAGAAGTAACACTTTAGCCAACGCTGATTGAATTATAGTTGGCGAAAGGACTAATTTGCTTAATAAATAAAAATAGAGTCTAATTTGGTGCCAATCATAGTAAAAATAAAAGGAATTGGAAGAAAACAAAGGGGAAGCTTTTGTGGTTACAGTATGGCACATCTGCTTATATCTAATCAAGCTTTCAGAAACATGGCTGAGGACAAAGGCGGCCATCAAGCAGGGACAAAGTCACAGACATAAGTGGTTTGAATGAGTGTGCAATTTCTGCCCATATGACTATCCTGACACAATTGCTCTAATTTTCCTTCCAGAAATGACTGATAAAAGATTTAGGTAATTGCTATGGAGACAGACTTCCTTCCATCACGGGGTATCTTGAATTATACAGCCTCAGGGTCAGAAGATGGAGTGTCAGTTTCTGCAGAGTCCTAAATTAATACTTGTCCCGGCTTCAGCTATACTTCCTGTACATCTAATTAAGTGAATGTAATTTATTTTGACAAGGTATTGGAAATCACTTGATCAAATGGCTATTCTGTAATGAACACAAATTACCATATAGCCATGCAAAATATAACCCCCCAAAATCACCTCTTTTAACTCATTTTTTTGAAATCATTACATAAATAGATGAAAACTGATTTCTTTTTTGACCTTTACAACCTGATACAAGTAAAAATATAGGAAGTTTAAGTAAAGACTTGTAATAGGAATATGAGGTGTTGCAAAGCAATAAGGACATATTCACATGTATAGTGCAGAGCTTTTATATTCTTTTGTTGTTTTACTTTAAAATTACAATACAAGTGTTTTATGTTATTGTTATTATTATTATTATTTATTTTAATATGATTATTGTTTAATATTGCTATTAATTTATTGTTATTAGTATTAATATTCTATATTATTTATTATTATATTATTGATTCTATAAATAAAATTATAAACAATATTATAGAATTATTATGATAAAATCATTATATTATTATTATTATTATTATTATTATTATTATTATTACTACTACTGTTGTTACTATTATTCATATAATTTAATCGTATTTGAATTATTATTATTAATAATAATATTATTATCAATATAATTTACTTTTAATTTTTATTATTATTATTATTATTATTATTATTATTATTATTGTAGTTATTATTATTATTATTATTATTATTATTATTATTATTAGTAGTAGTAGTAGTAGTAGTAGTAGTAGTAGTAGTATTGTTGTAGTAGTAGTGGTAGTAGTAGTAGTAGTAGTAATTGTAGTAGTAGTAACGTAAAATTATTCTGTTTCCTTCTGCTGTAGAATTAGATATTAAATGACGACTAATATTTAAGTTTGCCAAGAATATCCCTATAGAAACATGCATGTATGAAAGAAGATAGTGTAAAACTAGCTAGTCCTATATTTATAAAAATGTATTTGATCAGAGACAGATTAATAATAGAGATGAGCGAACACTAAAATGTTCGGGGTTCGAAATCTGATTCGAACAGCCGCTCACTGTTCGACTGTTCGAACGGGTTTCGAACCGCATTATAGTCTATGGGGGGAAATGCTCGTTTCAGGGGTACGCATTCAATCAAATTCTACTTAACAAGTCCATGAGTGAGGGTCGGGCTGGATTCTTCTCCCTGTGCAGCGTCCCCGCGTCCTCTTCCGGCCTTGAATTCACTCTGCTAGGCATCGGGCCTGGGCAGAGCCGACTACGCATAAGCGTATATGCGGATATGCGCAGTCGGCTCTGCCCAGGCCCGATGCCTAGCACAGTGAATTCCGAGCCAGAAGAGGACGTGGGGACGCTGCGCAGGGAGAAGACTTCTAAAGGTAAGAGAAGAACCAATTTTGATTGGCAATGGATAGCATTCTGCCAATCAACGCTGGTTCTGCATCGAATCTTAACTTCGAACAGCTAGTAGTACTTGATCATTTCTAATTAATAATATAAAAATATAAATATTCTAAAATCAAATAACTCGATAGGACTTATCACGAAGGTTAGGTTAAAACTGGGCCATTAAATTTGGCCTTTACATTTAGACCTCTTGAAATTTTATAAATGTATGCCAATCACCACATTGACTACTGTGGTTAAAAACATGTGAACATGAAGGTATGTATACTGGCTATAGTTATGTATAAAAAACATTTGTTAATGTACATTGGGAGAATTTCCCATCATATGTATACTGATGTATCCAACCTTGACTTTCTACAAAGGCTTTTTTTCACAATACAAATTCAAAACATTATTGTGACTCTTGACAGACCACCACGTGACAACCGATAGGTGCCCACACGCAGACAAATATAGGATACTCCTTTGTCAAAAGTATGTAACATAGTCATGTGGTTTTCAAAGCTGGTCATCTCCTGCCCCATATCTCAGGATATGAGGAGCCAAGAGGAAAGGTAGAGAAAGATATCTGGCCCAGATTTACTAGTAGGCAGACAATGTAAATTTAGATAGGCAGTCTGAAAATACAGATTTATAGATTCATAGTGGCTGATTATAGATGATAAATCTGGCACAACTTTAGACTGCCTAAGCTTATACTACTTTTTAGTTGTCATAATTTGTTCCAGAATAATGTAACACTATTTTGGTGCATTTCAACCATTCCCACTTTTGCTGAGAATTCATACCCATAGATTTTTTTAAAAACTAGATACGCCATGATGCACCAAAGACATTACACCAATGATGCACCAAAGACATTACACCAATGATGCACCAAAGACATTACACCAGTGATGCGCCAAAGATATTACACCAATGATGCGCCAAAGACATTACACCAATGATGCGCCAAAGACATTACACCAATGATGCGCCAAAGACATTACACCAATGATGCGCCAAAGACATTACACCAATGATGCGCCAAAGACATTACACCAATGATGCGCCAAAGACATTACACCAGCGATGTACCAAAGACATTACACCAATGATGCACCAAAGACATTACACCAAAGATGTGCCCAAGACGTGTTTACACCAGTGTCTAGTCATAACCACAATAGTAATTGTGGGCCAGAATGTGTATATATACAATATATATATATATATATATATATATATATATATATATATATATATATGTATATATACACATATGTATATGTGTGTGTGTTATATACATATCACAAGTCACTATATATATATATATATATATATATATATATATATATATATATATATATCTTGTGACACTTAACACATTTAAAAAATGCACTGGCAGGAAATCTTGACTTTAACTCTTCAATGGCTGTCAGTCTTGTTAAATTTGGCTTTTGATGTGTTTAGATCAATAGATTGACAGATAGTGTCCTTCATTACCCTTCCTCTTGCCTGGACATGACCCAAAATATGTGAAGTAACCTTTTTTGAAAAAAAAAAAAAAATCCTAATTTTTTTGTTCATGTGTGTATATGTGGCCACCCAGTGGTTGTGTTGTGTGCTTTGAGACTGTAGACCGTCCGGAGTATTACTAGCATGCTGCAAAATTTTGTTCATAAAGTGCTGAGTGTCAGTGATGGGATGGATGTACTGACAAGTCTTGGCAGCAACCTAAACTTTTGCACAAGGTTTACATTATATATATATATATATATATATATATATATATATATATATATATATATATATGTATCTACGTCCGTCTTTGGTATAAACATTTTTGTTCAAAAAACCCAAAAAGACAACACTGACTTATTAGATATTATTATTACGTGTGTGTACAGCTATATACACACCAGCACACTCCTGTTTAACTACCAAGCTTCAGGATTTGCTATCATTTCTCTGCTAGTATTTACTGCTTCTTATGGCATTTAGATTACTTAATAAAATTCATTTTGTGCAAACAGAGGACATGTAGAATTGATATAAATTTTGACAAGATTAAATAAGTTACAGTAAATGTCACCAAGCATGCTATCTCTAAATGCTAATGGCATGCTATTCTCAGTATAACAAGTCATTACCTAAACCCTCCTATTAAGGTGAGCTTTGAGCTCAGGAATAAAGTGATGATATGCTTATTTCCCTGCCATGATGAAGATATCTGTGATCTGATTTGTTGACTATTACGAGACCATTGAACTATTTGACTTGCAAAATTTGTAGTTGTCTCTATATCTCCTGTGAAAGGTGACCCATGTAAAGGGAAAGAGCTGTACCATGGCAGCACCGAAGCAACTGTGATATGTTTAAATACACTCAGGCAGAAGCCAGTGGATAATGCTCAGTAATGGGTTAATCAATACTTATTATGGTTTTATTGGTTCACTAAAGAGAGAACAGAACCTAGTGAGCAGAGAGTCGAAAAAAATCACTGCATCTGATCTAGATAACATCTCACTTCCCCAAGGGATTTCCCTATTCAAGAATCCAATTTACCATGCCTGATTGACATGTATTAGAACCCGGGGAATCGCATAACTCCTTTTAGGACCCAATAAAATCGTAATGGATTTGTAAGACTGGTCAGAAGCTGTCCACCATTTCAATGACCAGGGCAGTTATGCCTCTATCTGCAATTACCCACAATTTACTATCAGTTCCACATACACATAATTATCAGCCATTCTTCTCACTTAGGAGTGCAGATACATTAGTCAATCCAGGACTACACTGTAGAAGAGGCAACAGACGTTCTCTACAATTTTTTTGCATATGTTATAATAAATATACATAGAAACACTAATAAACATAGAAAAATGGTAAAGTAGGAAAAATACATATTAAGATAATCAACTAAGGAAAAACTGGTATTCCTTTATACAGAATATGGTCCATACATCAGCTGGATTTCCTTGTCCAAAACCAGTCAAGAGATGAACTCCATGGATTGAAATGATCTATGATAATAGGAGTCCCTGATTCCTTGTAACTCTACTGTCCCTACTACTGTATATACTGTACAGGACAGTGAAGCCCGGGCAGGCATGGACTCCCAGCATCATAGATTACTATAATGCAAAGGGTCCCAGTTCCAGTGGCTTCAGGTTAGAAAATGTGGCCAATATATGGACTAGTTTCCTCCTTGAGCATGGTGCTTTGTGTATGAAGGCCCTGAATATTGTTCAGAGGAGTAAGCTCTATTCCCCAATAGTTGTTTGCAATTTCATGGAGTACAGTAGACTTCATACAGTCTATCACATAGGCCGCTTCTAAACAAGCCAGTTATCATATCCCAAATAGGGTTTAGCGATCGGGTAAGATCGGATCCCGATCGGCGATCGAGCAAATTTCACGATCATAATCGGGATCGGCTGGAAAAGATCGAAAATCAGATTTTAAAAATGATCCTGAAATCTCAAGATCGGCTCAACCCTATTCATAAATATTTCATTACCAGGGTTGAGCGATCGGGAAAGATCGGATCCCGATCGACGATTGAGCAAATTTCACGATCGGGATTGGCTGGAAAATGATCGAAAATCAGATTTTAAAAATGATCCTGAAATCTCAAGATCGGCTCAACCCTAATCCCAATGTGCAACCAACTTCGGGTGTTGTTATTTTCTTATAAATTTAGGAGCTGTAACATTAAAACCGCTGAAGGGAATAACATTGATTATATTGTTATAATGGCATATGTCTAGTTGTGGGATATCCAGTACTGGGTAGTCAGTCCTTGACGTAGACGAGTTACAAGCAGGAAAAATAGGCAAGTTTAAGAACCTGACAGATATTGACTAATACTAAATTGTGATGGCTAGACACTTTGGCGAGAGCATCTCTAATATGGCTGGTGTTGGGGGTTGTCTCATATATGAAATAATTAGTGCCTACCAAAAGTGTTCCATGGGAGAAAAAGTGGTGAAATGGAAACAGGGTCATGGTTGCCCAAGGAGCATTGATGTATCTGCTGCAATCTGATGGAATATCTACTGTAGAACAAAGATAATTCTGTCTATAAAAGTAAGGTGTCATAAAACACTGGGGTCACAGGTTACTACTGTATAGGGACTATGTAGTTGCATACAGGTAAGAACACTTATGCTAATCCCTTCCTCTGATGGATGTAAATGTGCCACATCTTTGGTGCTTGGTCCTATCTTGTGCCAAAGTTTCACCGCAATGTTTCTTCTGTGCCCCATTTGACACTTCTTTAAAAAGTGGGAAGAGAAAAGCAGAAACCAAAATGGGTCAGAATGGGACACCTAGACAAATCTACTAAAAAGTTGTGTGAGTTATACCTTAAATCTTTACCAGCTCCTGATTCAGGTTGAGGCCCCACGTTGCGGAAATTTAGCCTTTTTTTTGTTGTAGATTTTGCTACGTTTTTTTTCAGCCATGGCCAGGAGTGGGTTCAGCAGAAAGGAGAACTATAACTGCATCTTACGCCAGCTGAGAACTTGATGATGACTGGTATACAGTATGCCGGTCTTAATAAATCCCCCCCCCCCTATTATTTTGACCAAGAGCTCAATCCTGTGGACAATTAAAAGCTTAATTGATTTTAATATACAGATGTAGCCGTGCTGAACCTTACTTTCTGCAGCATGATAACTTTGCGAGCTAAGATAAGAGTCAAGTTGGACATTGCTGCATCTGTATATAAATTAACTTAGTCTATGTTTTAGTTATGTATTTAGTTTTTTAAACTTTATTTGCCAACATTACTCTTTGCCTTTCAGAAGCGAGAGCGTATAGTGTTATACGGATCTATTTCAGACAACAGCTGAAATCTAAGCTTGAGCTCTGACCTTCAGGGTCTGGTCTGGTCCTGTGTTTTCGTTTTATGCCTAGTGTAACATCTAGTGACTTTGTTGAACTGGTCTTGTTTTAGCTCAGTAGGGTTCTAGAACTTCTTTTCTTCTATTTATACTCTTACACAAATTGCTGTATGTCTTGTCACCTTTCCTTGTTTGGATATGATTGTGGTTTTGTGTCTGTTCCAGTTACTTTTGTTATATGTATACCACCCTGACCTATTTGTTTTAGGGTGGCTGTCACTCTTCTTCCGAAACTGTGAATGGAAACCTTTGGATATCATGAGGCCTCATTATTGTTTTAAGCAGTTTCTTTGGATACGTCTCCCATTGTCTCTCAGAGTTAAACCACTGGAGTTCCCTATTACCTGCAACTTGTTACATTCATTGTAACAGGGTAAGTAGGTATTAACCATTTGAAAACAGCACCCACCACATGTGGATCTCCGCTACTCACAGCTTCCACAACAGGTATCTGCTCTTAAAGGGGTTGTCCAGGATATATCAGGATATACAGTTTTGTGCAAGATGGCCAGGAAAGGTGTAAAACAATAAATACTCACCTGTGCTCCAATGTGTCCCTCCATGGTCCAGTCCTGCTGTTCCCGGGCTCTTGCTCCAACAGAAGTCCTCGCCGTACTGTGGGGCAATTGGAGGGGGACAAGGAACTAGGGGCTGCTGGAGAGAAAAAATATATACTGAGGGGAGCAAGAAACTGTATGTGGGGGGCAATTGAAGGGAGACAAAATATGCTTAGGGAGGCTGGAGAGGGACAATATAATATAATGTCTATTGAGGGGCATTATATTGTATGAGTGGTCATTATTATTTGGCTCATTCAGGTATATCTAAGTGGTAGTGATGGGGGGGGGATCCAATTATGAAACCTTATAAAACCTCCTTGTGTTAAAACAGCCCTGCCCCTGTTGATTAGGCCCATTCGTTTCAACCATGTGGAGCCAGGGAGCAGAAAATTAAGAGGGATCCATGCCGGATGTCCACCTCAAATTCTTTTTTATTTTCTGACATCTGAGCAGGCCCTAAGGAAACTAAACAACAAAGATTATCTTAAAAAAAAAACTATTTTTATCAATATAGAAGAGATGGTTCTGTAAAATACAGGATAAGAAAGGTATGAAATTTAACTCATACGTTAATATGATCCTTACTAGAGATGAGCGAGTAGTACCACTCGCTGTTCAAATGTAAAAGTTCGATGCAGAACCAGCATTGATTGGCTGAATGCTATACAGTCAGCCAATCAACGCTGGTTCTTCTCCTACCTTTAGAAGTCTTCTCCGTGCAGCATCCCCGCGGCATCTTCCGGCTTTGAATTCACCCTGCCAAGCATCGGGCCTGGGCAGAGCCAACTGCGCATGTCCACTTGTAGTCGGCTCTGCCCAGGCCCGATGCCTGGCAGGGTGAATTCAAAGCCGGAAGATTCTTGGAGGATCTAGCCCGACCCTCACTTGTGGACTTGGTAAGTATAATTTGATTGAACGTTGCTTACCCCTGAAACGAGCATTTTCCCCCCATAGACTATAATAGGGTTCGATATTCGATTCGAGTAGTTGAATATTGAGGGGCTACTCGAAACAAATATCGAACCTTGAACATTTTACTGTTCGCTCATCTCTAATCCTTACGCCACATGCAACTTGTAGTTCAACCAATTACATTTGCTCAATAAAAATATCATTATAATTACAATCTTGTATTGATAGCTGGAGCAATACATACATTGTATGAAATGGGAATAATTGCAAAAAGATTTTCTTTGTGCTTTCACCTTTACCTTCAGATAACACCGCAAATGTTAAGTTAATCATAACCCATATTCACTAAAGCACTTGAAATTTTCTTGATGTTTTACCAATGCAGACAAGTATACAAGGACACTTCAGGATACATATACAATAGGTAACAGTACAGATACATTATTTTCCAGTACAGTTCCATTACACTATGTCAGATACTGTAGTAAAGAAATGTGGCACTTTGAATAAGGCCACAACACACTTCACAACTATGACATTTAAAACATCGAGGTTTCTATAGAAAAGGAAAATAATGCCTTATATTTAGACATATTCAATACTGTGCTGCCACTACATAATGAGAAAATACACTGAATGTTTTCCGTCCGTCTGTTGGAAAAATCATGACCAGTCAAGACTGTCAAGGAAAAAAAATCCCTGGAAAAAATGTGGTCATTTCAGACATAGGTTTATTTCAACAATTCAAGCCAATAACCCATATATAACATTGTGATTATATGAATATAGCGAATAGAATGCGAGATTAAATGTATCGAAGGATACCACATCATGAATGAAAAGGCAGGAATTATTACATTGCATACCTGATGTCTACTTGTTATAGGTTTTATATGGACAGATCATTTAGCCTTGCCTTTTGCTTTGCCTACAGTGTTTCTTAACTTGCAGAGCACTTAATTTATGGGTATGATGGGAGAAAAATGACATGCCCTAAGACAGAATAACGTAAGATTTTAGCCACTGGGGGCAGTCCCCAGCACTCAAACAGCACTGCGGGAGTCCCCAATGCTGTGAGAGAAATCTCCAGCGCTGCCTCCATCTTCTTCAGGAATGGCCTCTCTGCAAGTCTTGCTGTTCGAGCGCTGGGGACCGCCCCCAGTGCTGCGAGAGAACTAATTTGCATACAGACAAAAACCAGGCTTATGGCAGTGCGGAGAAGACATTTAAGGTAGGAGAAGAATAGCTTTTCTTAAGGTTATTCCTACGTGTGATCGAGAAAAAAAAATGTGATTTTAATAATAGAATCCCTTTAATTTCAGTGAAATATTCATCCATGTCATGGTCTCCAGACCTATAAAGGAGTACCGTATTTTTCGGACTATAAGACGCACTTTTTTTCCCCCAAATTTGGGGGGAAAAGAAGGGTGCGTCTTATAGTCTGAATGTGGCGCCTGGCATCCGCTGTAATAGAGAGGTGGAAGCCGGCAAGTGATAGACGCCGGGGCCTGAGACATCGCTGCGCTCCTCTGCCCTGCATGAAGCCAGCAGCGGGAGGAGTGATGCTATTCCGCTCCTCCGTGCCCCCGCCGCTGGCTTCATGCAGGGCAGAGGATCGTAGCGATGTCTCAGGCCCGGCGTCTATCCCTCCCCGGCATCTGCCTCTAGTACAGCAGATGCTGGGTCAGTATCCGTGGCCCCTTCTCCCCCGGGGCCGGTCCCCACCGGCCCCGTACCTGTGAAGTTGCAGGCCGGCTCCTGCGTGGCGATATCGCAGGAGCCGACCTGTTCGGGTGACAGCCGGGAGCCTAATGAGACTCCCCGGTCTGTCACTGCTATATATTAGTATTGCGGCTGGGTCTATGACCAGCCGCCGTAATACTAATATACAGAATGTCCCATAGACGGCAATACACTTGTATTGCCATCTATGGGACTTGCGATCAAGTGACCGCAGGTTCAAGCCCCCGGGGGGGGAATAAAATAGTAAAAAAAAAAAAAAAAAAAAAAAAAAGCTTTAAAAATATGAAATAAATAAAAGTTCTAAATCACCTCCTGTTTTTTTTTCAATACAAGGTGATCTAAGCAATAGATATCCCCCAAAATGGTATAACTAAAAAGTACAGCTGGCCCCGCAAAAAAAACGCTCTATGCATCCCCGTACCGCTGCAGGGTCACCTGTCAATGTGGCCTTGCAGCTGTTGCAAAACTACAACTCCCATATATTAAATATTTTACCAGTTTTTGCTTCAAAATTTTTTTTCCCTATTTTCCTCCTCTAAAACCTAGGTGCGTCTTATAGTCCGAAAAATACGGTAAATTGGCAAAACTTAGTCCTACACCCTAATGTGATCCCATATAAATTGCAACCATCTTAAATGTGATGACTTGTTACTCTATCTCAAAAGTGAATTGAGGCTACCCTATACATTTCGGCATTGGTTTCTGGCTCAATAGGGGATATAAGGGTGAAATAAATGTAACAATGTAATGCATAGTATACTGAAACAAAGCCATAAATAGTTGTTGCGCGCAAAGCAATTTTTTTTTTATAACACTGCAATAGCCATATCAATAATTTTAGCCATTTTCTCAGAAGATAAACCATTTACAAAGTAACCAAAGCACACCCAAAAATATGCCATCAAAGGGTCACCACAGAGGCCTGTGATTGGGTGTCAGCAGGGACATGGGAATGCCGAGGGACACGAGCGTCAGACACCGCAAGGAGGCCCAAAAATGTAATAGAAGGTGGGTATGAATGTTTTTTTTTTTTTTCATCACCTTTACTTGGCCTCCATCTATTATACTCTAAAGAGCCCCAAAAACTGAACAATTAGGAATATTTGAATAGACTCTTATTTGTGACAAAGCGGTTCACCCATCTCTAGACACGAACACCCTATACTGAAAAATTGCACCAGCAGTCATAACACAGGTTCAGACAGAAGCCCAGAAAGGAACCCGAAAACCTCCTTTAATACGAAACTTTCCCTCAAGGTATGACTACAAGGCGTAAGGCCGTAGCATGTAAAGTCTGTGCCTCATGCAGCCACCTGCACAGCCAATGGGCACAATCAGGTCTCGCCTATCTGTAAAAATCATTGTGCCATCCTCTTTCCAGAAAAAAAAAAACAGAATACTTAATATGGCAGAGACATACAGCACAGAGTACAGCAGAGAGTCATCACCATTTACTGTGCATATTGTATTTTCACTTTCTGACATTTCAGTAACACATCAATGGCAGACACAATTGTCTTGCTCAGAGTGGATCCCTTGGGGTGATCGGTTGTGTGACCAGCCCGCTAGTCCTACCTTCTCTGGCCAACAGATGTTGAAACTGGTGTAGAAAAATGGCCATTGTTGTAATACCAGGATGACTCAAGTATGACAGAATGGGAACCATACATACTCTTTATTCTGGCTCATTGATGGGGGTCCGGAGCAGGGAATCACCCTTTATAATATTCTTATTCCTCCAAGTTTTGTCTTCTTTTAATTCTTTACAAAACAACAGTAACTACTTTTTTAGTAGGATGTTGTATTCATCAATGCAGAAATAACAGAATATATAATATTCCCGGCCTTACTCCAATGGGCATGGATGATCAATTTTAGAACAAATTTGGATATTTACTTCAGCGTTGCATAAAATGAAGTCAAAAACTACGCTGTACTTTTTCTTGATTAAAAATATAAAGAGAATCCTATAAATTTCACACCAGTGACATCCGCTCTTGTACATTCATTCCTTTGTTTGGCCATAATTGTTTATTGCCAATTAAAACATTGGAATGGTATTATCTGCTTTCAATTCCCTTCACAACTAATGAGAGCTGTCAGTCAGCGCACATAGCATTGATTCCAAATGAAAAGGCCGGTTCTAGGTATCTTTATTCTGGTTTAAGCACAGGTGCTCTAGATACAGCTAATTACATTGGTAATTAAAGTGATTACCTTACCTGTTTATACAAGGGCACAAGGACATCTAATGGGAACAAATCAAGATATAAAGGTAAGCTGTCAATTAGCCCCATATACTCGGGCAGATAATGAAGGAAGGCAAGGCTTGGGTTTCACATTGGTACAATAACAAAAATAGTAAATCAGGACTTCTTACATTTCCTGGAGATCATCCAGCAGTTTAGCAGAAGAAAGACAAGAAGATTACCTTGGTAATATGATCTTAAATGTACCTTAGAATAATGGAGTGTTCCCTTAGTTTAGTCCAAGGCTTATTCTGTATCTAACAAAAGATGGTGCAGCTAAAATTATAAGCCTATCCACTCTAGGAAACACCACTACTTTTCATCTTCTTGTCACAGATCCTGTCAATCTAGCGCAAGAAAGGACTGGAGCTCTGTAATGTGACACGACTGTAGGTAGATTTCAGTTAAATCCAAATGGACCTTTATTGTAAGTGCTGTGTATTGATACATTGTCCTTATCGTAAGAACTACAGAACAAAATGTGCAAAATATATAAAGTATGTATATACTATTAATGTGATTATGGGGGTAATAGTACTAGAACTAGAATACAATAAAGACAATAGGGCACGTTTCCCTAATATGGCAAAATTCAACTAATACAAATGAGCAAAATGAGCAGGTTTGATACGTATTTGATGTGTTTGGAAATGTCTTATTATATTTTATTCTGCTCAGGTTATGTATAGAGATGAGCGAACAGTGTTCTATCGAACACATGTTCGATCGGATATCAGGGTGTTCGCCATGTTCGAATCGAATCGAACACCACGTGGTAAAGTGCGCCAAAATTCGATTCCCCTCCCACCTTCCCTGGCGCCTTTTTTGCACCAATAACAGCGCAGGGGAGGTGGGACAGGAACTACGACACCGGGGGCATTGAAAAAAATTGGAAAAAGTCATTGGCTGCCGAAATCAGGTGACCTCCATTTTAGACGAATAGTGGATTTCAAATCCGGGTCATATGAGAATGTGAACTTTGTGACTATGAGACAGGGATAGCTGTACAGGCAGGGATAGCTAGGGATAACCTTTATTTAGGGGGGAATGTTATTAAAAATAACTTTTTGGGGCTCTATCGGGTGTGTAATTGTGATTTTTGTGAGATAAACTTTTTCCCATAGGGATGCATTGGCCAGCGCTGATTGGCCGAATTCCGTACTCTGGCCAATCAGCGCTGGCCAATGCATTCTATTAGCTTGATGAAGCAGAGTGTGCACAAGGGTTCAAGCGCACCCTCGGCTCTGATGTAGCAGAGCCGAGGCTGCACAAGGGTTCAAGCGCACCCTCGGCTCTGATGTAGGAGAGCCGAGGGTGCACTTGAACCCTTGTGCACCCTCAGCTCTGCTACATCAGAGCCGAGGGTGCGCTTGAACCCTTGTGCACACTCTGCTTCATCAAGCTAATAGAATGCATTGGCCAGCGCTGATTGGCCAATGTATTCTATTAGCCTGATGAAGTAGAGCTGAATGTGTGTGCTAAGCACACACATTCAGCTCTACTTCATCGGGCTAATAGAATGCATTGGCCAGCGCTGATTGGCCAGAGTACGGAACTCGACCAATCAGCGCTGGCTCTGCTGGAGGAGGCGGAGTCTAAGATCGCTCCACACCAGTCTCCATTCAGGTCCGACCTTAGACTCCGCCTCCTTCGGCAGAGCCAGCGCTGATTGGCCGAAGGCTGGCCAATGCATTCCTATGCGAATGCAGAGACTTAGCAGTGCTGAGTCAGTTTTGCTCAACTACACATCTGATGCACACTCGGCACTGCTACATCAGATGTAGCAATCTGATGTAGCAGAGCCGAGGGTGCACTAGAACCCCTGTGCAAACTCAGTTCACGCTAATAGAATGCATTGGCCAGCGCTGATTGGCCAATGCATTCTATTAGCCCGATGAAGTAGAGCTGAATGTGTGTGCTAAGCACACACATTCAGCACTGCTTCATCAAGCCAATACAATGCATTAGCCAGTGCTGATTGGCCAGAGTACGGAATTCGGCCAATCAGCGCTGGCCAATGCATTCTATTAGCCCGATGAAGTAGAGCTGAATGTGTGTGCTAAGCACACACATTCAGCACTGCTTCATCAAGCCAATACAATGCATTAGCCAGTGCTGATTGGCCAGAGTACGGAATTCGGCCAATCAGCGCTGGCCAATGCATTCTATTAGCCCGATGAAGTAGAGCTGAATGTGTGTGCTAAGCACACACATTCAGCACTGCTTCATCAAGCCAATACAATGCATTAGCCAGTGCTGATTGGCCAGAGTACGGAATTCGGCCAATCAGCGCTGGCTCTGCTGGAGGAGGCGGAGTCTAAGGTCGCTCCACACCAGTCTCCATTCAGGTCCGACCTTAGACTCCGCCTCCTCCAGCAGAGCCAGCGCTGATTGGCCGAATTCCGTACTCTGGCCAATCAGCACTGGCTAATGCATTGTATTGGCTTGATGAAGCGGTGCTGAATGTGTGTGCTTAGCACACACATTCAGCTCTACTTCATCGGGCTAATAGAATGCATTGGCCAATCAGCGCTGGCCAATGCATTCTATTAGCGTGAACTGAGTTTGCACAGGGGTTCTAGTGCACCCTCGGCTCTGCTACATCAGATTGCTACATCTGATGTAGCAGTGCCGAGTGTGCATCAGATGTGTAGTTGAGCAAAACTGACTCAGCACTGCTAAGTCTGCATTCGCATAGGAATGCATTGGCCAGCCTTCGGCCAATCAGCGCTGGCTCTGCCGGAGGAGGCGGAGTCTAAGGTCGGACCTGAATGGAGACTGGTGTGGAGCTATCTTAGACTCCGCCTCCTCCAGCAGAGCCAGCGCTGATTGGCCGAATTCCGTACTCTGGCCAATCAGCACTGGCTAATGCATTGTATTGGCTTGATGAAGCAGTGCTGAATGTGTGTGCTTAGCACACACATTCAGCTCTACTTCATCGGGCTAATAGAATGCATTGGCCAGCGCTGATTGGCCGAATTCCGTACTCTGGCCAATCAGCACTGGCTAATGCATTGTATTGGCTTGATGAAGCAGTGCTGAATGTGTGTGCTTAGCACACACATTCAGCTCTACTTCATCGGGCTAATAGAATGCATTGGCCAATCAGCGCTGGCCAATGCATTCTATTAGCGTGAACTGAGTTTGCACAGGGGTTCTAGTGCACCCTCGGCTCTGCTACATCAGATTGCTACATCTGATGTAGCAGTGCCGAGTGTGCATCAGATGTGTAGTTGAGCAAAACTGACTCAGCACTGCTAAGTCTGCATTCGCATAGGAATGCATTGGCCAGCCTTCGGCCAATCAGCGCTGGCTCTGCCGGAGGAGGCGGAGTCTAAGGTCGGACCTGAATGGAGACTGGTGTGGAGTTATCTTAGACTCCGCCTCCTCCAGCAGAGCCAGCGCTGATTGGTCGAGTTCCGTACTCTGGCCAATCAGCACTGGCCAATGCATTTCTATGGGGAAAAGTTAGCTTGCGAAAATCGCAAACTGACAGGGATTTCCATGAAATAAAGTGACTTTTATGCCCCCAGACATGCTTCCCCTGCTGTCCCAGTGTCATTCCAGGGTGTTGGTATCATTTCCTGGGGTGTCATAGTGGACTTGGTGACCCTCCAGACACGAATTTGGGTTTCCCCCTTAACGAGTTTATGTTCCCCATAGACTATAATGGGGTTCGAAACCCATTCGAACACTCGAACAGTGAGCGGCTGTTCGAATCGAATTTCGAACCTCGAACATTTTAGTGTTCGCTCATCTCTAGTTATGTACAGTTGCTTTTGCATCATTAATTTACCTATTTTTTTTACCCTTAAAGGCCCCTTGCTCTAGACAGTGGGATAGGTCATTGTGCTAACAGGGTTTTTCCCAAATAGCACACTGACCCATTCATTTCTGTTGGCACACGCACCTCACCATGTATTACACAGATCAGTTTGCAGGCTGACAGTCCGGGACGCAAAAATCAGGACAGGTCCTATTCCTGTCCTGTTTTGCGGCCGTGCTTCCCGGCCCTACTCATTTAATCATGACCGGTAAATTGGTGGCACATGGTTGACATCTGTATTCTACCCGTACCCTGGCTATACCCTTCAATCTTGTCTGGCAGCCTACAGATGGGACTAAATTTGATAAATGTGACATTTGGATAGGAAACCTTAACTCCACTACTTGCGGCAAAGAGAGCCCACAGGGTTCCCACTTCTCTGCTAATTTCAAGAACTCCACCATAAAACAGGCACCTGCTACATCATCACAGACATCCTCCATCCACGGAGGAACATGTCTGCTCTTGACCCATCATCAGACATGTGTATGCACATCCTCAGAGTATAGCAATGTCCCCAGAACCCACAAGCCGCTCGGGCTCTTCCAACTATTTCACCATATAGGAGGCCAAGAACAAGCAAGATCTTTTATAAGGTACAAACTACAATAGTGTGTTCCTCCCATTAGTAGCTTCTCTTGATACCCCTGGATTGAAAGCACACCCTAAAAGCAGTCTGTATAGGCTTGGAAAGCATGGTGATAAAAATTTGTCAGGTGTCAAAGAAAAGTTGCACCCTGCTGTTCTTGAAGTGACGATTCCACTCAATCCATCCTCCAAACATAAAAGAACTTCTCCAGGAACAGCTTACAGGGATGGGGATGGGGATGAAACAAGGTCTGCAGGATTTACTCCAGAGGCCGAGAGTAATGTAATAATCTGCAGGCCTCCCTGGCGCACTGATATCACTGATATTTCTCTCGGTCATAGCCAAAGCAAACCAGACCAACAGTCAAATATTATTCCATTGTTTCTGGATAACATGGCATGAACATAAGCAATGATATAAGTCTAATGGAAATCTTGTATTGAAATAGTCTAGCACACACTTAGTTAAAGGAGTATGGGAATTTGCATAGTCTTGGGGAATATGGAGGAATTTGTAATTGATCTGATCTTTAGGGCCATTTGGGTGATTGAACCATCTCTGCGCTTGTCGGTTCCATTCAACTGGAGTCAGTTAGTTAGAATTGTACGCACAAAGCTCTAAACCTGTAGAAAATGGAAGGGAGGGAATCTAACATCTGGGTATTTGGCCAAAATTTCTCCTAGGGACAGAACTTGCCCATCGTCAAGTGCCTAATCAAAGTAAGGCTATGGGTATGCCAATACATGTAGATGCCATAGGGTCGACCATCCTGTAAATCTGGGTTTGACATTAGGACCAGATACAAAGAAGCCTTATGCCCCTGTTCCACTTGCAGCCAAGCCTTCCAGGTGGGGGTATACATTTTCATGCTTTAATTCATTATTTTGTCCCTGGCAGAATGGGATAATTAATTTTCTTAACGGGGAGTTTTAGTTGTGTAGTGACATTGTTATGACCACTGGAAGGACCTCAAGCACCAGCTATCATTTCCTTACCTGTTGTTGGGACAGCTGTATGGGATTATGTGCAGCAAATGTCTTTGAACAATAAGTCCTAGACCACCAAGATGAGGATATGATGCTTGTCCCTGTTCTGGGTATACTTGAGTGTGTCGTTTACACTATATTTTATTATTGGAGTGATTCCTATGGTGTACACCTGTAATATAATGACCTGAAATATGAAGGGCCTGTGGGATGTGACCAAGTGGCATACCATGCTAAAGACCCTATAACAGTTCCATCCTGCTATCCTTTGTCTCTCAGAGATGCATCTTACTAATGTCTCTATCTATCTGTACCCAAACATTTGTTTGACAAGTCATTTATACACACTCGAGTAAAGTATTTCTACGTAGATCCATGGTTTTTCTACAACTTAAAGCTTCCATGTAATCAGATGAAAACTATGTTGCATGCAAACTATATTGTAAGTTCCACAAAATGTCACTTGTATTGGTGGTGATATATATTCTGTCTCCCTATTCCTGAGTAGTTTTGATAAAAGTGCTTTCTCTAATGTCAGCCGCCCCTGGTACATCCCCCCGCCCTCATTATATGGAATTTCTATAATTATACGAATGCATACCTGAATAAATTTCACGGAGGTCAGCCGACTCTCCACACAGTCCCCAGAAACTGGAATGGCTAAGGTGCTGGCAGTGGTGGGCTTGTATGATGTGTGGAAGTAATACAATCCAGATGTTAGACACGCTTCTAGATTTTCTAGATCAAACAACTTCCTGTGTTACATAGATATAGTGATAAAGAATGACTGTGTTCAGATACATACCTGCCACAGTGTATTTTAGTTTACCCTCTTGTTTTAATCACTATTTTACAACCACAGATGCAGAGACCCAGAGGAGTTTGAGTTTGAATTTCCTAAATTCACTATGGCTTCATATACATCAACCTGTATCTAACTTAATTGGAGAAATTCTCCATCACAATAAGAGTTAGGCACCATAACTGATTTTATAGGATGTGTTTTAGGACTGTGTGACGGATGCGACATGGCAGCCTGTTCCACTGGTTCTGTTCGGTTCAACATGCATGGGGTTAATCCCCTTGCAGCCGATAGGCGTGGTCAGTCTACTGACTGACACTGGTGTCGGCCTACCAGCATCTGGATTGGGCACCTGGGTGGGCTAATTGGTCCTGCCTTCCCTCCATTTAAGGATATGGGGGCACTCGTCCACATTAGGGAGAGTGTTCGCCTACATAGGCAGTACGGAGACTTACAAGTCATTCCTGCTCCGCTAGGGATTATGGGTAAAAAATATGCAAATCTAGTCTCCTGGATGGAATTAGGAGAACAGAGTGCACTCTGTACACCACCCTATAGAGGGCAGCATCCTTAACATCATGAACGCTGTCCATAGTTGGGAATCTGTTCCTTTTGGGACAGAAATACTGATTTAGCAATTAAATCCACATTATGATTAAAAGACTTTATAACTGAGTCGTTCATGATGTTAAGGATGCTGCCCTCTATAGGGTGGTGTACAGAGTGCACTCTGTTCTCCTAATTCCATCCAGGAGACTAGATTTGCATATTTTTTACCCATAATCCCTAGCGGAGCAGGAATGACTTGTAAGTCTCCGTACTGCCTATGTAGGCGAACACTCTCCCTAATGTGGACGAGTGCCCCCATACCCTGGTCTATAGTCTCTCACCATGCTAAATCAGTATCCCTACACTATGCTGAGGATGGCCCAATAGGCCGAAACAGTGCTGTCCATAGTTGGGAATCTGTTCCTTTTGGGACAGAAATACTGATTTAGCAATTAAATCCACATTATGATTAAAAGACTTTATAACTGAGTCGTTCATGATGTTAAGGATGCCTCCCTCTATAGGGTGGTGTACAGAGTGCACTCTGTTCTCCTAATTCCATCCAGGAGACTAGATTTGCATATTTTTTATCCATTTAAGGAGGCAGATTTGGGCCGTAGGGTGCTCTAGTCTCAAATTCCACATTGTGCTGTCTGTGCAAGACTTAGTTTGGCAGTGAGCTGCTTTAGCTAGGTAGGGCTTTAGTTTGTATTGTTGCCCTAGTAAATGCCCAGGGAACTCACACCTAGCAAACCTCAAACCTCAAATTGTGTGCAAGTCTGTGCAGACATTAATTGGCAGATTACTGCCTTAGTTGGGCAGATAGGGAGTTTTTCCCTTTATGGATTGAAATGGTGGATACCCCTTTCCCAAGTAATATTTGAGGAAATCTCCTACCTAGCTAGTCTGCTACCTGTGGTACTACTACTACAGGCAGCTTTGGTGTGGGTGCGACCCAGTGAGCTACTGGAAGCACACTGTCTTAGTTGCTCTTTGTCTTGCAGTGCAGTAACTGCAAGACTTTAGAATTCATTTTTGGCTGCTCTGAACTACAAGAGCTTTCTCTGAGAAGGTCTCAAAGAAGTACCCAAATGGTGGTAAAGCCTAGCAGTGAAGTTAACTGTCAGGTATTGTTCACACCAGGGTGCCCTGCGATTCAGAACCTAGTGGGCTCCACAGACTTTTGTTTATTTTTTTAAACAAGCCCCCCCCCCACACACACACACTATGTGAATCCAGTCTAAGTATGACAAATGAGTTGGAAGGAAGTGTGTAAGTGGAGTTCCCCTTTTACGGTCACATCCAAAGTCAAACATGTGTGTTGAGTAGAGATGAGCGAACAGTAAAATTATACCCTATGGGGGGAAAATGCTCGTTTCAGGGGTAGGCAACATTTGATCAAATTATACTTACCAAGTCCACGAGTGAGGGTCGGGCTGGATCCTCCGAGAAGTCTTCTCCGTGTAGCGTCCCCGCGGCATCTTCCGGCTCTGAATTCACTCTGCCAGGCATCGGGCCTGGGCAGAGCCGACTGTGCATGCCCGCACTACATTCCCACTTGTTTCCTTCATAGTATTCACTACCTACTCAGTATTATCCAAAAATAATAGAGGTGGCCATATATGGGTCATGCTCTACATTCTTTTCAATGGGAGTTTGAAAAACAGATGACGTTATTGGAATTCCCATAAAAAATGGAGAGTGATGCATATGTGACGTTACCCTTTTTCCATTTAGAATCACATCTATAAAACAATTGTGTTTTTGTACTTCTGAAGGGTAACCAAGCTTCAATAGATTCCATGTAAAGTCATGAGCTCAAAGGTCAAATGTTATTATCCATGTCGCTGATAGCTCTGTTGTCTTATACTAACCTAATAATTTTATAGCTTTCAGAACAAGTACAATGTTGTTGATAAGAAAGGTGAATGATATCATTTGTTCATAATTCTCTATAGAAAACTTGATTCTTTATTCTATCACGTTGACATATCAGGCATCAGAGGTTAAGACTAGTGTTTTCATATGCATAGTTCAATTAAGACAATAGAAATACATGATCGCTGCACATATATACTGCAACAGATTGTACAGAATCCCAATCCCATTCACTTCTTATATGTGTAAATTTAGATACTCTTATGATATTCATTTCATCAAATTTACCAATCTTTTACGACTAGAAATTGTATCCCATAGAATAAAAGAGAATATTAAGGGTAAATTCACACTACCATTATTATGTCCATTGCGCTCATCTGTCTGGCGTCTGTCAGCATTCACCCTCATTTAAAAGACATTAAAAAATTTCTTACGTCATGTTTTTTATTTTTTTTGCTGAGAGCAAAATTTATGCATACAGGACTTTTTCTTTCATTATAAAAGTAAACAGACATGATTAAAGATAGATTCATAGGTTTTTTTTACATTAGAGTCAATGGGAATGGATGCAGACGGAGGAGGCTCGGTCTACATTCTGCATTCTAAATTACATTATTAATCAAAAATGTATATTTACTAGAGATGAGCGAGTAGTATTCGATCGAGTAGGTATTCGATCGAATACTACGGTATTCGAAATACTCGTACTCGATCGAGTACTATTAGCTGTTCGAAGTTAAGATTCGATGCAGAACCAGCGTTGATTGGCAGAATGCTATACATTGCCAATCAACGCTGGTTCTTCTCCTACCTTTAGAAGTCTTCTCCCTGCTCAGCGTCCCCACGTCCTCTTCCGGCTCTGAATTCACTCTGCTTAGGCATCGGGCCTGGGCAGAGCCGACTGCGCATTGCCACGCAGAGTGAATTCAAGGCCGGAAGAGGACGCGGGGACGCTGCGCAGGGAGAAGAATCCAGCCCGACCCTCACTCATGGACTTGGTAAGTAGAATTTGATCAAATGTTGCGTACCACTGAAACAAGCATTTCCCCCCATAGACTATAATGGGGTTCGAAATCCGTTCAAACAGTGTGCGACTGTTCGAATCGGATTTCGAACCTCGAAAATGTTAGTGTTCGCTCATCTCTAATATTTACTCATATCCCTGACATTTTTTGATTATCCGGTAATGATCCGTTTTCCTATTTCTGTAAACGGACTGTCACTTCTATGGAAGGTTACAGTACAGAGCTCCATGTTCCCTGCAGAAAGAATACAGGAATAAGACAGGTAAAGTATAATAGGGTAGGGGGTTGGGCTGAGTTAGTTGGGAAGGCCTAGCGGTGGAAGGAATAGCTAGGGAGACAGGAAGAGGGTGTTACAGAGGTGAGGAGAAGGAGTGAGAGGGCAATAGTGTGAGAGACTACCAGAATGCATTGCAGCAGGAAGCTACACCAAGTAAACAAATGCAGAAGATACTAGGCGCTTCCAGAGATACCCAGAAATCACTCAAAACACAGCTAAAGTTATATTGGTGCACTTACTAATGCATTAATAGCACTAACAGACATTTTTTTAAAAAAAATATTTGCCCAGAAAACCCCTTTAACATCTTTCTGAAAAATGTGTGGGTTGGGGCTTAATGGGAGGGGTGCAGCCTCTATGGCCTGACCATTTTACTATAATTTACTCCAGTCTTGGCATAAATTATAGTCCAAATCTAGTCAGCTCTCTGCTAGCATAGATTGACTTTCTAGCACATTGAGTTCTTGAGATGTGCCTAAGGGAGGGGGGGTTCACACCTGCGCTTGTTGTCCAGTTTGTACGTTCCGCTGGGTTTCTAGTGATAGACTTCCTTTCGAGAGCAATATAAATAGTATAAATAAATAATAATGAGGCTACTAAGCTGTGTATATGATTCACATAACAATTTGTTTATCCTTCTTGGATTGTTAATTATTTTAATTAGTCTCAATAATTAAGAAAAAAATTCAATAATGTTGATGAACAGTTTATTGACACCTGAAAACAATTAGGTGCCGCAAATCAATGACCAAACCCAACAAGTAGTGTAGTACAATATATTCTATATTTATACGCTGACACATTAATCAAAATATGTCATGTATTTTCTTTTCAGAAACCAAGTGTTTTCTTTCCTTTGCAAATCATTAACAGATCATTTTATAGTAAATATGGTTTCTCCCTATTTTTCCATCAAACGTCTTATAGCTTCGCATCTGTCTCCAAGGAGAGTAAGGAATAGGAAAGTGATGCAAATTAAGTTGATACAGTCTGGATTCCAGTGCGCAGGTGGTGTAAATTTTGCTGAAACAATTCAATTTCAGCAATTCAATTTATATGGAAAAGCATAGTGTGATAAATGAAAGATGATAAAGTAAAACGCTACAATGAAAATGCATGCAAAGAAGGATTCCGCACCATGAAAAAAAATAAATATGTTTTTGGTAAGGCCTTTGTTAGAAAAAATAAATATGATTAGATTATTATTATATATTTAAGACCTAACATACCGCATAGTCTTCTCTTTTTAGTTTAATTTTAACACTATATCTAGGATCAGTATTTCCTGATGTTCCTATTATGGAGTAAGTCTAGTGCTAACTACTTGAAAAGGTTTTCCCGTCTCAGGGTTTTACATTCTCTCTAGTGTCCTCTCCCCTCCACTTCCTGGTTTTCAGGTCTGACCAGTAGTGTGCCCATGCTTATTCTAAATTGCACAACTTTCTCTGGATTTACATACAAAGATAACAAAAGTACTAATCAAGGCATTGCTCTGGCCATTATCAAGGCTCAGCAACTAAAAGTACTTTACAGAGAAAGACAAGAGATTATAAACGGTTGAGAACAGGGGAGTCATCTTCCCAAACCTAAGAAGAGGTCTGTAGCCTAGGGAAGCAGCCTTAAACTCTGAGGAGGCATAAGGAGTAGTGTCTGGCAAATGGAGCAAGGTAGAAAAATAAATGTATTGGGTAAAACATTTCAGTTAGCTTAAGCTACAAGTTTGAATATGATCCTAAAGGTACAACTTCCTCTTCAAATGACTTGCATCAATATTGTGATCATACTTTGAACATAGCCTACTAAAATACGAGGGCTGTGCCAGTACTGCTTACAGACATGGCATCTGTGTATACCAGAGTTCATGGGCCACTTAGGTGTTAAACAATTCATTAGAATTTTGCTGCCACAAACTTAGATATTCTTCTACTGTTCAAGTAACATAAAATGTAATTTGGTAAAATCAAGACTTTTTGGCATCTGTTAAGATTTCAATATATTTTTTTTGCAAAATCTGAATCAAGGTTTCGCTGATTAATCTCAGGGCAGGATGAGAGAGAGAGAGAGAGAGAGAGAGAGAGAGAGAGAGAGAGAGAGAGAGAGAGAGAGAGAGAGAGAGAGAGAGAGAGAGAGAGAGAGAGAGAGAGAGATCTGTGATATGTTGTTTCTGAGTGGAAGCAGAGTGCTGTAAATCCTACAAGGACTCCTAGGAAGACAGTGAGAGTCCTGGTTATCTCATCCACTCACAGAGATTGACAGCTATCTATGTTCACATACTGGTATAAGAAAAAAGCTCTCAATCAGTGTGTGTTGGTACGATAAGGAGTCTCACTGTCTTTTGTAGGAGTCCTGGCAGGATTTACTCTGCTTTTCAGGCAGAAGTCCTTGTCCAAATAATATAATTTATATATTTGTTATGTCCTCACCCTTTTGTACTCCTGCACCATCCTCTAGCCGCATTGTACAGATTCTTGTACAAAGGCTTGTCTGTTCATGAATAGCTGATCCCAGACTTTTGTCATTTTGTGTTGGCAATGTTAGGGTTAACATTTGTGTGCTGGTGATTGACAGCTTAGCTGCCAATCAAGCCTGGGGCAGGTTCTAGACTTCCTACAAACAGGTCATTTGCCTACACATGGTTGGTGGCTATTGTGTCTCTGACCTTGCTAAGCTTTTACCCTTGCTCTTATATTACTGACCTCTGCTCTTTGGCTTTTGGCTACTCTTTTGGATTGTGATTTGGTACTATTTGTCTCGCTGGTTTGACCTTGGCTTTCTGACTCCTCTTCTGTGTTGTATAGTCTTGTCTTATTCTGTGTAACACTTATCTAGAGAAGGGACTGTCACCCACTTGTCCTCTACCGTCTTGGGTAGTTGAGGCAAGTAGGTAGGGACAGGGGCTGAGTTGAGTTTAGGATTCACTGTCTCTGTCATTCCCTTCCTCCCAGGTTTAGCAGCAGTTACTAGGGAATTGCTCAACAGGCAATTCTCTAACAATATTACAGAACCTTTTGCCAGTAAATAAGTTCAAACTTTGAATACTGTTGAGTGCCCTACATCTGTAGTATACCTTATACCCTATTAGTGCTACTATGATATAACATTGCTCACCTGCTCATTTTTTTTTATTTAAGTCTACATTGCAAAATTTTCAGAGAATAAACTCAAAAATTTTGTTAGTAAAAGTATCCCCTGTGCTCAGAATAACTCGCTACAATGGTTGTAATGCCAGATTGTATGGAGAGCGTCTGTGAGAAGCAATTTTAATGTCTTGCCAAAGATGCTCAATGGGATTTATGTCTGGCCTTTTACTGGACCTTTCTAACAGCTGAATATTTTTTTATCTAAACCATTCCACTGTGGCTCTGGCTGTATGTTTTGGGTCATTGTCTTGCTGGAAGGTGAATTTCCTTACCAGTCTCAAGTCTTTTGCAGCTTCCAACAGGTTTTCTGCCCTTGATTTAGCTCCATACACCTTCCCATCAACTCTGACCAGCTTTCCTGTCCCTACTGAAGAAAAGCCTCCCCCAGCATGATGCCACCAGGTTTCACAGTGTGATGGGGTGATTAGGGTGATGAGCAGTGTTACTTTTCCACCACACATAGCACTTTGCATTTAGGCCAGAAAGTTCACCTTTGGTCTCACCTGAGCAGAGTACCCTCTTCCACATGTTTGGCGTGTCCCCCATATGGCTTGTGGTAAACTGCAAATGGCACTTCTTATATCTTTCTTCCAACAATGTTTTTTTTTTCTTGCCACTCTTCCATAAAGTCCAGATTTGTGAGGTGAATGACTTATAGTTGTTTTGTAGATATATTCTCCCACCTGAGCTCTGGATTTCTTCAGCTAGGCAATCCTGGTGTCCAATATAGGACTGAAAAATGTTTCACACTGTTTTGGATTGCACTTTCTATTTAATAAAAGAATTGCACATGATAATCCTTTGAGTGCCTAGATTCTCTTTCTGAATATTTTTATAACCTAACCCTGTTTTAAACTTCTCCATAACTTTATCTCTGACCTGTCTGGTAAGCTCCTTGGTCTTCATGATGCTGTTAGTTCACTATTGTTCTCTAACAAACCATTGAAGCTTTCATAGAACAGAAATATTTATACTGAGACTAAAATACACACAGCTGGACTCTATTAACTTCTGAAGACAATTGATTACACTGGATTTTATTTAGGGGTATCAGATTACAGGGGGCTGAATACTTTCACACGTCACACTTTTCAGATATTTATTTGATTAAAATTTTAAAAACCATGTATCATTTTCCTTCCATTTCACAATTATCTGTTACTTTGTGTTTGTGGTTGTAAGGTGACAAAATATGGAAAAGTTCAAAGGGTATGAATACGTTTGAAAGCCACTGCAGTTAAGCATTGTTCTTTCCAATGTATTCACGACCTGCAGCTCAGATAGCAGATAAAATCTAAAACCTTCATCTAAATGAGCTCAAAAATCTAATATGACTTGATTATGATAAGATATATTGCATATCAATCTAAGTCCTGCAGGTGCAAGATCCCCCACAGTTCTGGCAGGGTAATTGTGGCCAGGGGAACTAGAGGGACATTGAACATTATGCTCTTCTTCTATATGTTGAAAGAACATTATATTAGCAAAGAAAGCAGCTGGGTGGCTGTTTTCTAACTATTTGATAAGCTGCTCCATGATGGGTATATGCATTGCTGGGCAAGAGTACAAAGGTCTTTTACTTTTTACCGTGTTTGCTTTCGAATGTAAACTCTGTTCAGCAGGTTCTTTTCATCCTCTTTTTAAGTGTATCATATTTTGCCTTTTAATACAAGTTGGTTTTATTTCCCTTTTCATAAACCTATCCCAGGGAATCTTTTTGCACCAGGAACCATTTCTTTTTCATGCAATCAAGACACCAAAGGTTAATTTGTACCCCCTAACTGCATCTATATCGAAAAGAACGATAACATCAAAATATGTTAAAAAAAGACTGCAAGCCAACATCTCTGTCTGTAGTATCCTTAAATAAATCAATAGGCAGAATCAGCGCAAGCCAAAAATCCTTTAATTCAGTTGAGAATTAGCCTTTTCCTCACAGTGTTTACTTTGGCCAGCCTAAAGTCGAGTCCGCTCACCATAAATAGTCAATGTATGCATTCAATTATTTACTTTTTCAATAATAACTTGCTGTGATTCCCGCTCCAGCTTAGATTATGCATTTTCATGCTTCATTTAAATGTATCACGTTCAATGAGCTCAGATTCAGGTATAAAAAGCAATATTAGGTAGCAAATATCTTTACTTAGGCACTGTTGGCGGCTAAGATCACTCACTACTTCCTAGCTGTGATTCATAATCTATATCGGTGCCTTTGAGACAGCATGCTATTGATTTTTTCCTGTCTATAATCTAAGACCATATACGCAGCTTGTTAGACATCAGTGGGAATATAAACTGGATTTTGAATCAACCAAGGGAGTTTCTGTTAGCAAGGCACTTAGTTTCAGCCTTTGAGAAAATCTTTACACAACTATGTCATCTTGCAGTGTTTTAAATAGAAAATTCAATGTCAATTATTTATTGAAACATTTTCTATTAAGTTTCAAAACGAACAGGAGACACAGTCCGGTACAAATACTTCTATGTAATAGACAACCTGATGTTATTTAACAAATCACTCATCCACAACCGGAGATTACAAAATAAGCAGACAATTTGCAGTCTTCAATAAAATCTATGTATTATTTGCAAGGAATAACAACAAGGACAAAGGTAACGTAACAAAGAAAATTGTTTCACTGGCTACTGCCTTGTTTTATAGTTAAAGCCGTAGACGTAATGGTCACTTCTATACCATGGTACGTGATAGGTTGTTGTTGCAAGATATGACCCTGCAAAACTGCTGACAGTGCTAGGTAGGAGCCCTGGAAAATTGTTTATATACAGTATATCCATGTGGATGAGTGTAGTAGCAGCATTACTTTGAAGGATATGTTTTAACCCAGTATATGCTGCTACTACAAGTATCCAGAAGGTCGTCCTCCAAGCGACAGCTGTAGACATCTCTGTCTATAGTAAATCTATAGGCAGAATCAGTTCAAGCCAAAAATTCTTTAATTCAGCTGGAGACCAATATAATCATTTCTCCAAGCAAAGGTGAGGAAACGCCTTCTTGACAGTTACAGGAGCAATGCATGAAGGTTTAAAATATACATATTCCAAATATGATAACCACCCATATGAATAGCTCTCCAGCAACTTCTACCTTCAGCAGCATTGTCAGAAGTTTTACAGGTTCATAACTGCTAACGGACTTTCTTTATAAACCAATAGTGCAGGTGACAGGAACAAACTTTGCATTATACATCACTGATGGTGTGTCTTTAATGATTTCTCTTGTCTTTGCCTCTTATCTGAGTAATTTGAGTCTACACTCTGAACACAAGTAATATCAGTTTACAATGAAGTCTATGGAGAGGGGAAGGGGAGGAATATAAGTAGAGAGACAGAGATATGAGGTCATATAAAGTATTAGGTGAGTCATTTCTTTTTCAGGATAAGGCCGGATAGTAATTCTTGATAACCTGGTTGTGTTGTGAATGAAAATGGTCTCTCTATATTGAAGATAGTTCTCTGCTTTAAGGAATTCTCCTCTTACTTCATATCCTGGCCTCCATAGACTTCTACAGTATTATACAGTTTTGATCAGTGGCAGGCAGAGACAAAATGCTATTTTCATGTATACTATGGATTTAGGGAAAAAAATAAAATATCGATAAATCACAAGAGACTTTATAAAAAGAATTTGGATGTATATGTTATTTTCCAATGTAGGCTGTATTTACATGAAAATTAGTGAAGAATTACATTGGAGCTGAGGAATATCCCTGGAAATATGAATTAAGATTATTCACTTGCTTTTCGAAACTTTTTTAAGTAATTTCTACCAAATTCAGTTCGTCAGTCACATTGGGATCATAATTAGAGATGAGCGAACAGTAAAATGTTCGAAGTTCGATATTCGTTTCGAGTAACCCCTCAATATTCGACTACTCAAATCGAATATCAAATCCTATTATAGTCTATGGGGGGAAAATGCTCGTTTCAGGGGTAGGCAACATTCGATCAATTATACTTACTAAGTCCATGAGTGAGGGTCAGGCTGGATCCTCCGAGAAGTCTTCTCCTTGCAGCGTCCCCGCGGCATCTTCCGGCCCTGAATTCACTCTGCCAGGCATCGGGCCTGGGCAGAGCCGACTGCGCATGCCCACACTACAAGCGGACATGCACAATTGGCTCTGCCCAGGCCCGATGCCTGGCAGAGTGAATTCAGAGCTGGAAGACGCCGCGGGGACGCTGCACGGAGAAGACTTCTAAAGGTAGGAGAAGAACCAGCGTTGATTGACCGACTGTATAGCATTCGGCCAATCAATGCTGGTTCTGCATCGAACTTTTACATTCGAATAGCGAGTGGTACTCGATCGAGTACAAGTATTTCGAATACCGTAGTATTCGATCGAATACCTACTCGATCGAGTACTACTCACTCATCTCTAATTATAATCATTGGCATGCAGAATGAAATTTTAGTTAGGCATCAATGTCGGCTGTTCGTTTTTTGACTACTGAACTTATGGATTGATTTTTATTGGAAGTTTACAAGTTATATTTTATGGAAAATTTGGATTTGGTGCTGAACATTTTTTTATTTGAGAAGTGTCTGGCATTTGGGTCCACAAGTCCGGGACTCATGTTTTTGTGCGCCAGTTATTCCACCAGTTTGGATCTCTAATCAAACATACAAGCGGTGAGCTGTTTATTTGGTTTTGTTTAGATGCACAAAATAGCCATTTTCCTTAAAAAGTTGTTTATGACACTTTTTGGACACCCAGTATGTGGCCACTTGTCCAAGAATAGTAACTATTATCCTACAGTTATCATTGACTGGCTTAGATGATGTGGTCCAGGAGGTTACTCTCGAGCATTGCACTCACTATAATCACTATATATCTGTCATTGGTTGGCTTAGATGTGGTCCAGAAGGTTACTCTCAGTCACTGAGACTAGGTCATTACATTTGCTACAGTGCTATTAAGAGTTATAGAGCTGCTTCAACAGGTTAACAGCCCTCTGAGGTCCGGTGTGTAACACAATTTTTATTGCTTTAAAGAGAGAGGCAGTCATATATCGTACTATATACTTTAGAGATATAAGTTGATAGTATGGTCAAAAGTGACAATATTATATAACAAACCAAATGAAAAGATCAATAATACAAAAACGGAATCTTTTTCTGAACATAAATGTGAAGAAAAAAGTGAGGGAATAGAGTGAAACAGTATAAGAGTGGAGGAAGGTTATAGCATTAGGGCACAGCCACAAGTGCCTAAATCCTTTAACTGACCAATGCATGGCCACTATCTGTAGTCCAGTAAGAATATAATGCCCTTAAAGGGGAATAAGCATATTTCTATACTATAATCAAACATTAGCCCCTTAGTTGCAGCCCTAACCCAAATAATACTCAAATCTAAACTAAAAACAGGAACCTTAACCACTCCAGTATGTACAAACAGAAATTTTTTTTCAAGATTAAAAAACATGATCTAGATATTTTCAAAATGGAAATGTATAAAGCTTGGGCCACATGCACACAGCCACAATTGTTTCCACCATTGTGGATAAAAGTACTGACTCGTGCATTTTAATGGACATTTTTGGCTAAGCCCATTCAATAGAATGGATGGGTTAATCCAAACATATTACCGAGAGCGGTAGGTAGTTTCCTGAAAAATTTGTCCCTAAGGGTGGGCTCACACCCACGCCCGGTCTCTGCTTTGTGGGTTTCTGTCTTCTGCCTGAGAAACTGGACAGGAGACGGAAACCCTTCAGTCAGTGTCCACCCATGAGCGCCTTGTGCCTCTCCTCAGCAAAACCAGTTTTTTTTTTAACCAGACACAAAGCCCTGCATTTCCGACTTTGTGTCCAGTTAAAAAAAAAAACGGTTTTGCCATGAAGAGGCACAAAACGCTCACGGGCGGTCACTTTTGCAAACCCATTCAAGTGAATGGGTTTGAAAACTGACTGCTGGTTTGCCTCTCCTGTCCAGTTTCTCGGGCAGAAGACGGAAACCCACAAAGCGGAGACCAGGCGCAGGTGTGAACCCGCCCTAAGTGAGATACAGAAATTGAAGAGCATTGACTGGCATTGTTGGGTTGGGAGTTTCCAATTCACATGATTGAGCAGTTGTTCTAAAAATGATGGGATTGGCCAAAATTAATCGAATGTCTTTGGTTTAAGTATGGCAACAAAATAATTATGGGTCAGAAGGTCAAAAACAAAAATATACTGACGTAAGCCTGGCACATCTTTGAGGAACTGTGGCATTTCTCAGAACATCTTCTTTGGGCTAAATTATTCATTTTGCAAGACATGTGGGTGTAGATTATCAGAAAAAAAGTGTCACAATGTGCCAAAAACTAAAATTCTGGCTCACACTAAACCAAGTAAAAATTGGTATAAACTTATACTAGACAGTCTAAAGATACTCGAGATTTATCTATCACTGTGATCAATGAGACTTTTTTGGGACTGTCAAAGTTTTTACTAAGTTACTAAACCCGAGCCAATAAGTGACGGTTTTATTTAAATTATGTTTTTTATTTAACCGCTAATGGTACCAAGTTCTATCTGCTGATTCCCTAGGTAAAGTTTAATTCTAAATACTAACACTGGCTTTAATAACAGATTAAAGACATACAGTAGAAAGAATAAGGCACGTGAATTCTTGGTTTTCTGTTTGTTACATGTGCCTTCCATGTGCATTAAAGCTTTAAGCCGAACTGATCTTTCTGCAGTTAAAAGGGGCAAATAAATTGCTGAACTTTACTGGAATTCCAATATGTGTTGCCAAGTGTGACTGTACATTTTAAGCAACAATTTGCAGAGCTCCATTCAGCCATAGATTATGTGTAACCTGTTCAGTGCTGAGAGGTGAGACAATACTTAACAGCAAAATATCACAGCTGACCCTTTTAGTACTGAAAGGATTTGCCTGTTGGCCTTATCCTCTTGACCCTTGCTGGTTGACATCTTTTTCTGCTCCCTTATAGGAAGCTGTAAAACAGCCATGAGACACATGAGAGATAGTAAACTATAAGACTAAAGATACATTAGAGATCTGTTATTTTAACGTTGTCATAATAGGAGCAGAATATTGTGCGGCATGTTTTATGGCCGCCTGCAGTAAGGATTTTAATAAAAAAAACAAAACCCTCCTCTCACCTCCCAGGCCTGACATTTCTCTCTACCTGTAATAATTCAGACATATTGGATGTGTCACTATTTAGTACAAATTTAGAGAGTTTTTTAAAGAAGAAAATGTTTTCTGCAGTTCTCAATACTATAGAATTTTGAAAATCCAATTTATTTATTTATTTTAAATGTAGGTTGCGAACCCCATATAGGGTTCACAATGTATATATTCTGGAGTATGGGAAGAAATCCACACAACCACAAGGAAATGTCGTCCTTGGCAGAATTCAAACCCAGGACTCCAGTGCTCTAAGGCTGCAGTGCTAACCACTGAGCCACCATGTTGCCCTGTAAAATCCAATTTTAATTCAGAATTTTCTCATAGTTCTGACTTTTATGAAAAGGAAGATGTAAGACATTATGAATTAATGGGGATTTATAAAGAAAGTTAAAGGCATTAAAGTGCTTTTCCAAGCTAGATAGTTACTGACCCATCCTTAGGATAAGTCTTTATTTAAAGATTAGCCGGGGTCTGACACTTGGCCCCCCAGCAGGTCAGCTGTATGAATAGGTTGCAAGGTTCAGGTGGGTGCTGCAGCCTCTTCAGTGTTTGAGACTTTTTGGATATATGATCACTTGTCCAAGAAAACCCAATAGTAACTCTCATCCTACAGTTATCATTGTGGCTGGGTTTTCTTCTCACGCATGTAGGGTCACTGCCTGATTGAGCATACACATGAAGTCATCTTCAACTTGAATCTCATAACCTACTCATCTGAAGGAAATCATTACTAGTTTTCTAACAAGTCCTAGACCATATAAAGTTCCTGTGTTCATTGGGAACAGACCAAGACAAAAATTTGCCACCACGATGGTTAGAGAAAATCTTTAAAATTCTCCAAAATTTAAATTTTTTTATATTTGTAAAAAAAAAAAAAGAAAAATCATCTAGAAATTTGAATATAGTTATGTTCATAAGAAAAACCCTTTAAGGCTAAGGCCGTAACCGACGCTAAAGCGCTGCAGAAAGAACCGCGGCGTGAACGCACTGTGGTTCTTTCCACAGTGCTTTCAACAGAAAGTTCGTAGAGTTTTCCTCCGCGGACTTTCTGTTACAATTATATCTATGGTAAAGCCACCGGCGTTTCCGTAGATATAATTGACCAAGCCGTTGTGGCTTTGCAAATCGCAGCGTGTCCACACTGCATTTTTTTCCGCAAAGTGGGCATGGGATTCGCATGAATCCCATCCCCTTTGCTTGCACTGTAAAACGTCACGATTTTTCCTGTAGCGTCTCCGCTGCAGGCAAATCTTGGCGTTTACGTCCCATAGGGCCCTGGCCTAAGGCTTTTTTCTTGCAGATTTTGTTGAGGTTTTCTGAGCCAAAGTCAAACATGGCTACAAAAAGAGTGGGACATATATAGTCATACATATGCTCAATCCATTCCTGGGTTTGGCTAAAAAAAAGTGCAGCAAAATCTGCAACAAAAAAAGCTGAGCCTAAGACCAAGGAGTCACGTTGCGGAAACACAGATTTTGAATGTTTGTTCTAGCCAAAATCAGAGGTAGATTCACTTTGGCTCAAACTACAGCAAAATCTGCAACAAAAAACTCTGCGTGCCCGCAATGTTGGACTTGAACCTAAATACAGTTGTAGAGACTGCTCCAGGCAAACTCTCATAGTGGTTCAGTGGATAGGAGGAAAAAGGAATGATGTTCCATCCTTCTATGGATCATGAGGTTCCACTGATATACAGTAAGTTGTACCCTGTAAAGCTTTGAAGCTGCAAGAATATTCAGTATTCCATAGGCGAATTCCAAATCATAGATTGAGACATAACATATACTGTACATGTATATAAAAACATTCAAAAAGAAAAGAGAACCTAAACAGATGTTATGAAATCCCAGCAAATCCTGATAAATTCGGCTCTGCCATGATGTGACAGTATAGGTGAAACATTTCACTTTCAAACTTTTTTTTTCCATTAGTTTTTTGACAGGAGTACACTGGTTCAGCCTTAATGAGATTCTAGTGTAAAAAACTTCAGGGCTAAATAAAAGAAACAAATCAAAAGAACTGGATGATTGCCATTTAATGTGAGAGAATGAAAGTGCAAACAATCATTGTATGACATCTAGCTGTGCTAGTCACTGCAGAATGACAGCTAGAACAATTCAAAGTTGCTGATCTGAAGATGGAAGAGCATTTGAAATGTTTGAAGCATGAAGAAGACAAAGATATAAAGCAGCCTGGAGATAAGTGTATATTTATATTTTCACATCCAACCCTTTATTGTAGCTAGGTTTCAACAGGTCTCTGGGTACGTCCCAGTTTTGTTGCATTATGTCCATTAGCGTTGATTATGGAATATCTTTCAAGGCTTCCACTGTAAAACACATTTCAATAGGAATAAACTATCCAAGGTCATTTACATAGGCTGAAAAACAAAATTTGCTTTTGTGAAATCGTCCAACTGTACATGTAATATTTTACTAGTTTATGGGTTTTGTCAGTATGATTGCATTACTTTATTTATTTATTAATGCATTAATGAATTCATTTATTTTATTTATTATTGTCGTGTAACTGAATATTAAACGAGTTTGACATGGCTCCCCCATTATATTGGCTTACTGCAAGGTCTTATTTTTATTTAAGGGCAACATAAAATCTGTCTCCCACTAGACAAAACAGCATAATATAAATTGTGCCCTTTAGCAAATTAATGTGAGTAAAGTTGTATATGATAAATAAACAATTAGATAGTTACATAGTAGATGAGATTGGATGAAGACATCAGTCCATCAAGTCCCACCTATAACCCTACATTCCCCTACAGTGTTGATCCAGGGGAAGGCAAAAAAAAAAACCCAAAAAAAACAAAACATGAGGCTCATGCCAATTGCCCCAACTGATGACAATCTTACTGAGATTTTGAGAAATTGGAATTGATATGGTCCTCCCATGCAGACTTACACTTCTATAGTCTAACGCACTCTCCTTCTCCCAGGCAGAACCCTGATCCATCTTTCTTTTTTCCTCTCTATCAGCTCTCTTACATTTCCCTCCCCCCTTCTATATTCTTATATACTATTTATGGTATACCGCCTCAGGTATCCCATCCCACAGGGTAGTGTGAAAGCAGTGAAGCCGTTCTTCTGCAACCTCCTTGGGTCAGGACCTAATCAGTCTTCTCTCAGTGAGTGGCTGCTGTTCTAGCAGCCTTTAGACCACAGTAGAATTATGTTATGGTCAGAGAGACAAAGGGGAATATTGTCACGGACCTATAGAAATTCTTAATGTTTGCAAATAACAGATAGTGTTACTTCATCTCTTTAATGTATCGATGGACTTTGGTAAGGAGGTCAGAGACCACAGAGTGGTTGAGGTTGCCAGATGCAATCATTAGGGTACAGGGGCTGTCTGGTTTGCATACCAGAAACCACATTAGACTGTGCCTCACTGGCATTATCTCGCATATAAGAAGTAGGGAATATATACTATGATGAGGACTACCACTGAAAACTCTGTTGATGTTAAAGGGAGCAAACCTTTATTGGGCCATATCACTGAGATTCTGTCTTCCTAATTACATCAGGGAAGACAGGCTTGCACATTCTTCCCATGGTCCCTTGCAAAGTGGAGTGCTAAAGGCTTAATAAGTCTCCACACACCTATATGGTGGTCTCTCCCTAAGGAGTGATGATATCCCCGTAAATGAAATAGTCTAAGTTTGCATGTGATGTATTTGTATCACACTATGTTTATTGTACTTGGACTAAGCCCATTTTATTTTATTGCTTTACTATAGAGTAATTTTTGTTATATACATTCCATATTATTTTATGTGATGAAGGTCTGTGACATTGGCCCGAAATGTTACATGACTTCTATGCTGGGTTGCTATTTCTCTGCTAATAAATGTCACGCTACTCCTCATTTGAGTGCTGAGTTTATATGTACAGATAATTTGGTATGGCCATGATAGCCTTAATTGGAAATGTAGAGACTGATACCGATGGTGCCCCATCCATCTCCATTTACTCTGATCTAAGACTTCTTCCATCATATTTGTTTACATTTCAAACCGAAGAAAAAAAACGTGCACGCCCGCGCTCTATTCCTGAAAAAAACATGGCCAACACCATGTTTAAAGCAGTTGCATTTTCTAACGTAAGATTAAATAAAATGTACAATTGTGTCAAGCTTCATGATTTTAAGCTGGGGTGTCATGGAGTTAACATATACTATAACATACCTTTAGACTAAACGCAAGTGAAAACTGGTATTTCCAAAGTCTTGTCTCTTTGCTCACATAAGTGGCATTTTACACACCATTCAATTTACAGTTCAGAGCAAGTACTTCTAAGTTTATCAATTCCCATAATCAATGGCAAAATAATGGCTATCTAAAAGACCTTTGAACGTTCCATAACAGCACATCCTTCGGCACCGAGCTTTATCACAACAGGATGTGCACTATAGTTACAGAAGAGTAAGTAGGTCGGTATGCTGGCAGTATTCTAGCTCACCCAAATATAGTGGATTTTATGTATCCTTATCCTTATGTCATGTATCCTTAGACTGGTCCTCAGTGTGTAACTTAGAGTGGCATGCTAAAAATTGCATCAATTATACAGTTTCTATATTAATTGTGAAATCACCATACAATTACCATACAATTATCAGCCATACTATACAACGGGTGAAATAAGTAGTGAACACGTCATCAATTTTCAAATATCAATATCAATGTCAAGGTCAATATATTTCTAATGGTGCCATTGACATGGAATTCTCATCAGATGTCGGTAACAACCCCATCCAATCCACACAGAAACCAAACCAGAGATGTCTATAAAATACACAGTCCAGTCATATTAATGTGACCACCGTCTACTTTTGATGTCAACGTTAAATAACCAATCGCAGAAGGCACATGTCATCAGCCATCTGGGGATGGATCAACACAAGTATGCATCTATCCTTGCGGACCATGTTCACCCCTACATGTGAAATTTTTTTCCTCAGGATGATGGTATCAGGTTGTTTGTGCTATGGATGCTCAACCATGTAACCTAGCGCATCTGGCCACGGCACTGGAGTCGGCATGGCTCAACAACCCAGTGAACATCATCACAACATCTCCTCTCTTCCTGCACATCTCGCAGCGGTCCGCTCTGCCAAAGGTGGGTATTCTGGAATTTTGTTTTTTATGTAGATTGTGAGCCCCATATAGGGATCACAATGTACATTTTTTTTTCCTATCAGTATGTCTTTGTAGAATGGGAGGAAATCCATGCAAACATGGGGAGAACATACAAACTCCTTGCAGATGTTGTTCCTGGCGGGATTCAAACCCAAGACTCCAGCGCTACAAGGCTACAGTGCTAACCACTGAGCCACCGTGTTGCCCCCGTTATTCTGGATTTTAACAGTTGGTCACATTATTGTGACTGGACTCTTTAAGTGATGTGTAATAATGAGAAATAACACAAGAAAAACGTATTGAACAGGCTTACTGAAGTTTATTT
Source organism: Leptodactylus fuscus (assembly GCF_031893055.1). NCBI lineage: Eukaryota > Metazoa > Chordata > Amphibia > Anura > Leptodactylidae > Leptodactylus > Leptodactylus fuscus. The sequence continues at coordinate 46,579,476 of NC_134268.1, read as the reverse complement.
ATTACTTTGTACAAAATCCTTTGTTGGTGATGAAGCTTCAAGACTCCTCTTGTACGAAGAAACCAGCGACATGCTCCGGTGTGATTTTGGTGCATTCTTCCACACAAACACTCCTCACATCCTGAAAGTTCCTTCTAAGAACACTGAGCATTAGTTCTTTCCATAGATTTTCTATTGGATTCCGGTCGGTCAGTTGATCACTGGATCATTCAATCAGCTTTATTTTCTTTCTCTGAAGCCTATTGAGAATTTTATTGGCTGTGTATTTGGGGTCCTTGTCTTGCTGAAATTTCCACCCTCATTTCATCTTAATCATCCTGATAGATGGCAGCATTTGTCTATCATCTATTCTCCAATTCTATGAAGTTTACCAGTACCATATGTTAAAAAACATCCCCTCACCATGATGTTCCCACCTCCAATCTTCACTGTTAGTCTGGTGTTTTGCTGTGATATGCAGTGCCTTTTAGAGTGCATTACGGCATCCAAAATGTTCAATTTTGGTCTCATCTGACCAGACTATATTCCGCCACTATTTCACAGGCTTGTCTAAATGTTGTTGAGAAATCTTTAGACATGCTTGAACATGCCTTTTGGTCATCCATGGAGTCTTGCGTGGTGAGCCTGCATACAGGCCATAGGAGTTGAGGGCATGGCTTGTTTTCTTTGAAACAATTGTACCTGTTGATTCCAGGTCTTTGTTTAGCTCTCCACAGGAGGTCCTGGGCTCTTCAAAAATATTTCTGATAATTCTTTTTACTCCTCTGTTTGAAATGTTGTGGGGAGTATCTACTTGTGACTTACGGTGAAATGCTCTTCATTCCAGATTATGGCCCCAAAAGTGCTCACTGGAACCTTCAGTAGTTTAGAAATTATTCTGTAACCAGAGGATGCCACCAAGACCATGCAGCACTAATCTGAAGACCGTGACCCATTTTCCAACATACCTATCTCAGATTGAGCTGCTTCTGAAGCCATCATTAAAGGTATGATGCTTGCCTTAAGATCTTCCCTTCATAAAGATCTTCACACTCTCTGTAATCACATGTCTGCTAACATAGATGGCCTTGGCAGTAGAGTTGGTCATTTAGAGAACAAAATTAGTAAACTGACTCAATCAAACAAATTTATTGATGCTCACTATTCTTTGGTAGATGATATATCTAATATGAGGTCTAAGCTGACAGATATTGAAAATTAAAGCTGAAGGAACAATGTCAAATTCAGGGGTATTTCTGAATCCATTACCTCCACTAATTTACCTGGCTACATATAATCATTAATGAAAGCCATTCTCCTAGAGGCTCCCCCACAAGAACTCACTCTGAATTGAACCCACAGGCTGCCAAAACCGAAATCCAGATAAAATTCCAAGGGATGTAATTTTCTACATATAAAAGAAGCATGATGCAACTGACTAGGAAGTCTCTGACCCTTCCTCCTCCTTATGATCAAATCCACTTATACACAAACTTGTCGCAAGCCACTATTCAAGCCAGAAGTAAATTTTTACCTGTTGCCGTGTCTTTAAGGAATAATAACGTAGTTTCTAATGAGGCTTCCCAACTAAGCTTTTGATCCACAAAGATGGCAACCTTCATGTGCTTTACAACTCAAAGAAAGGCACTTTCCTGCCCAAAACCCAGAGCCTTTCAATGTCAAGTGACACTGCTACTAATCTGAAGAATCCTGCCCGTTTACCACTGGAATGGAAAACAGCACCCTGAGTAATTTGTTATCACCGTTCAACTTCAGAGTTCCTTTGCTTTCAGGTGAATTGTACCCTACAATACAGGTTCTATACAACCCCTTAGGACTCAATATCTGAAGGTTAAAGTTTTATGTTTGACTGTTCCCGCTTTTTCTGCTTAATCCCAGTTTTTCCCACAATGTCCTAGCCCTTCTTCTGCAGTCCCTATCTTGACAACTGACATTGTCGTAATACAACTGAAATCATACAGATCCATTATATGTATCCATCTATATGTGGGGACCCTCGCTCCACATGAAGCATCCTATTACTCTTACGATGGCCATTAAACTTACTTCTCTGAACACCAAGTGGCTCCGTTCATGTGAGGGAGGCTTTAGTGTTGCACACAGATATCCTGTCTTTACAGGACACGTCTCTAAACCAAATTTTTCTCATAAGAGATTTCCACATGTATTTATGTCAAACTCTATGGAGCATAAAGCCAGTAAACATTTGGTCAGTAAGATTAAACAAAAACAGCGTCCATTGTCCCATACTTATTAGACCCAGTGAGTAATACGATTAGTCATTCCCTAGATATAACTAATCAATTTAGCAATTTCTACTCCTCCCTTCATAACCTGAACATGGATCATCAGAAAACTCCCCAACCCTCTATAATCTCTATTCAAACCCTTCCTCCTAGTATTTATCTCCCTTTCCTAACAACAACTATCCCTACTAAACCTCTCCATATTGCAGGAAGAGGTGCATGGAGTAATTCTGAGTAAGTATGAAAAAACTAGTTCCCTGGTCCTGTAGGTTTCTCTAATGAATATTACCAGATGTTACTCCCCTTCCTGGCTCTCATTTAACTGCTATTTTCAACCACGCCAGGACAATGTGATGACTTCCGAGATAAATGATCCAAGCCACCATCGAAACCACACCCTAAATCTGGAAAATCCCCAACCTCTCATGCAAATTTCCATCCTATATCCCTATTAGACTCTGATACCAAAATTTATGCCAAAATACTAGCCAACAGACTCAGACTGGATTACATACATAATGATCAAGTAGGATTTATTATCGGCAAAAAGGCCTCAGATGGTACACGCCACATTTTGAATGTTTTGTCTAGGTTGAAGTCTTCTTGGATGCCTTGGATGTGGAAGGCATTTGACAGGATCCAATTGGATTTTGCTTTTGCCACTTTGTATGACTTTGGTTTTACGGGAGCTATAGGAGAAGTGATTAAAGCCCTATGCAGCTTTCCATCAGCCAGGGCACTAGTTAAGGGCACTTTATCAGACCCTCTCCAGATAACAAATGATACCCACCTGGGTTGTTCACTTTTGCCTTTGATTTTTGTATTTGGCATGGAGCCACTGACAGAGGCCATTCAAATGAACCCCCTGATCTCTGGGGTATTTGTAGGACAAAGACAACATAAATTGGATTATTTGTGGATGATGTCATTTTTATGATATCAAGTTCTCTTCCATTACTGAGAGAAATAACTAAAACTATACCATTATTTGGTGTGGTCTCTTATTACAAAATCAATGTTAACAAGTCATATCTACTCGCACTAAACATATCTCCCAAACTTAAAGCACAAATATCCCTGGAATTTCCCTTTCTATGGCAGACCTCTATACCCCATCTGAGAATACTATTGTGCTCCCTATTGGCTAATCTAATTTATGTTAATCTCCCCTTTGGACTCTATTCAATATGAATTGACCCCTATGCAGAAGACAGAGGCTACCTGGATGGGCCATGTTGTTCAATATAAGTTTATCCTTGCAGAAAATATATGACTTTCGCACCTTACCTGTTCCTATTCCAGACTCTATTCTAATCCAACTTTTATACTCAAATGCTTGTCTTTATTTGGAACAACTAGAAGCCAAGACTAGTGGCTTCCTTTCTACATAGATCCAAAGAAAAAGGTGGATTGGGTCTCCATAATCTTTTTATTTATAATAAATCTACCAAACTTAATGGTACCAGAGCCCGGTGTTTTCATTTATAGATGAACAGGGAAAAGGGAAAGGGGGAAACAATAGCCCACTCACGGCACTTGTGATCTCCAAAATCCAAAACATTGCTTGTGATGGAATCAACCGATGCACGGAAACACAGCTCCCTCGGCTTGAGGCAAAATGTACACCATGGACAATATCCAGCAAAGCGGTGATCCCCTAAAACTTGGCTTTTATTTCATCATACTGACATCATAAAAATTTAGAAAAAACATGTGATATTTAAAAATTCCCCATATGCAACCCCAAACAGCTGATGCATTTCGGAGATGCTCTGTATGTTTCCCTAGTCATAGCCTGAGGCTCTGAAATGCGTCAGTTGTTTTTGAACAACTTCTGGGGAATTTTTAAATATTGCATGTGCTTTTCTCAATTTTTATGATGTCAGTATGACAAAATAAAAGCTATGGAATCACCGCTTTGCTGGATATTGTCCATGGTGTTTTCATTTAACTGGTGCTAGTTGGCCAACAATAGAATTCCACTTTAATAGCAACGGACATCTATACTCTCTACTTTTAGCCTTCCCCTCCCAAAGCTCCTGACCTTACAAGCAACAATAGAAGCTTGGCCAACACTGATTTACAAAATTCAGCAAAATTGACATTCCACTACCTTTTCTATTCCTATTGAGGCATCTCGCTATCTTATTCATAATATTCTTTGTAGCATTTGCTAAAATGTAAGAAGGGGGAGTAAAACAGTTTTTGTCTTTTTAATAGTGCAAAGTGCTACAATTATGTTTTTAAATAATTTGGTCTCTGGTGAAAGGAATAGAACCTGTGATTCTACAGGGCAAACCTCACCCGATGACATCATACAGAATAAAATTAGTTTGTGTTATTAAATAAAAAACAAAGTATAAAACAGACATTTTTCCTTCCTGTTTTGTCTATTAGAGATGAGCGAACACTAAAATGTCCGAGGTTCGAAATCCGATTCGAACAGCCGCACACTGTTCGGCTGTTTGAACAGATTTCGAACCCCATTATAGTCTATGGGGGGAAATGCTTGTTTCTGGGGTAGGCAACATTCGATAAAATTATACTTACCAAGTCCACGAGTGACGGTCGGGCTGAATCCTCCTTGAAGTCTTCTCCCGGCGCAGCGTAACCGCGGCGTCTTCCGGGTGGAATTCACTCTGCCTAGGCATCGGGGCCTAGGCAGAGCCGACTGCGCATGCAAGGGCATGCCCGCACATGCGCAGTCGGCTCTACCTAGGCCGGATGCCTAGGCAGAGTGAATTCCAGCCGGAAGACGCCGCGGGGACGCTGCACGGAGAAGACTTCTAAAGGTAAGAGAAGAACCAGCGTTGATTGCCAGAATGTATAATATGTATAATAATGTATTCTGCCAATCAACGCTGGTTCTGCATCGAACCTTAAACTTCGAACAGCTAGTAGTGTTCGATCGAGTACGAGTATTTCGAATACCGTAGTATTTAGAGATGAGCGAACAGTGTTCTATCGAACTCATGTTCGATCGGATATTAGGCTGTTCGGCATGTTCGAATCGAATCGAACACCGCGTGGTAAAGTGCGCCATTACTCGATTCCCCTCCCACCTTCCCTGGCGCCTTTTTTGCTCCAATAACAGCGCAGGGTAGGTGGGACAGGAACTACGACACCGGTGACGTTGAAAAAAGTAGGAAAAACCCATTGGCTGCCGAAAACATGTGACCTCTAATTTAAAAGAACAGCGACGCCCAGCTTCGCGTCATTCTGAGCTTGCAATTCACCAGGGACGGAGGTTTCCGTCCAGTTAGCTAGGGCTTAGATTCTGGGTAGGCAGGGACAGGCTAGGATAGGAAGGAGAAGACAACCAACAGCTCTTGTAAGAGCTAAATTCCAGGGAGAAGCTTGTCAGTGTAACGTGGCACTGACGGGCTCAATCGCCGCAACCCAGCTTTCCCAGGATCCTGAATGGAATACACTGACAGTGTATTCCCGTATACCCTATATATACACCCCCGATCCCCGTTCCAACGGTGTGCCCCCCACCTTCACCCCAGAAATACCCAGCAAGTCCCCTAGCAATAGAACTGGGGCTATATACACCCACTATTTTTGCTACTGCCGTATAGTGCCATTGTCTGACTGGGAATTCAAAGAATATATTGGGGTTACATATAACTTCAATTCCAGGGAGAAGCTTGTCAGTGTAATGTGGCACTGACGGGCTCAATCGCCGCAACCCAGCTTTCCCAGGATCCTGAATGGAATACACTGACAGTGTATTCCCGTATACCCTATATATACACCCCAAATCCCCGTTCCAACGGTGTGCCCCCCCACCTTCACCCCAGAAATACCCTGCAAGTCCCCTAGCAATAGAATTGGGGCTATATACACCCACTATTTTTGCTACTGCCATATAGTGCCATTGTCTGACTGGGAATGCAAAGAATATATTGGGGTTACAAATACCTTCAAGTCCTGCCACTGCCATATAGTGCCAGTTTCTCACTGGGAATTCAAAGAATATATTGGGGTTACAAATACCTTCAAGTCCTGCCACTGCCATATAGTGCCATTGTCTGACTGGGAATTCAAAGAATATATTGGGGTTACAAATACCTTCAAGTCCTGCCACTGCCATATAGTGCCATTGTCTGACTGGGAATGCAAAGAATATATTGGGGTTACAAATACCTTCAAGTCCTGCCACTGCCATATAGTGCCAGTTTCTCACTGGGAATTCAAAGAATATATTGGGGTTACAAATACCTTCAAGTCCTGCCACTGCCATATAGTGCCATTGTCTGACTGGGAATGCAAATAATATATTGGGGTTACAAATACACTCAAGTCCTGCCACTGACATATAGTGCCAGTTTCTGACTGGGAATACCTGGCCGACACCAGCTCTGCCCTCTCCGATCCCTGTGTGCTCTACAGCCTACACTTATTTTCTCATCTTTTTTTCTGCACTGCACATCTCTTGCCTACTTCCTTTGGGATCTCAGAAGTGGTGGTCTCAGTGCTGAGAAACACATCTGAGTCCCCCATGCAATATGCATTAAGACAACCCTGGAGCCTACCATAGCATCGAGCCTGGCTAAATGCAGAGAAAGATTTTGGACCACTTCCAGAGATGGTAATTTCAGCGCTGCAGTTGGCAATGGATGGTGTAATGGGATTAGCTGAGGGATCGCTGTCTTGACCACTTTTTGGCACAAAATGAAAGTCCAATCCAGCCAAGTATGGTGCAAGGATATGATGCAAGGACACCTACATATCCGTCTGTGACACATTGGGGAGTTCACCCTCATCCGCCCTTTTGGCCTGCACCATAATACGCCTCTTCCCAGCTAAGTGCTGAATTTAGGGACCGCCTCATGTTTGGGGGAAAGTGCTGGTGTGGACGGCACAGTGAGGTGGCGCAGTAGACACTCTGCCCAAAAAGGGCAGAGTGTCCCCCAGCCGGGACTCCAACATCTCCTGGGCCAGATTTTTGGAGATGAGGCTGTTGAAGCCTTGGGCATGTGGGTGGGTTGCGCTGTACTTTAGCATGAAATGAAAGGCCTGGGAGATGGGGAGTTGCTGGGAAGAGGCGCATGATGGCGCGGGCAAAAGGAGAAGTGGCAGGAAAAGGGGAGGATGAGGGAGAAGTCAACAAAGTGGCGGAGGCAGATGAAGTGATGTCCTGGCTCGTTCCCTGGAGTGTATCGCCAGCACTGTGAGCAGAGGCAGTGGCATGAACGGCGGGCGACGTTTGTCCTGCCGTTGCTGCCTGCCACTGATTCCAGTGCTTGGATTCCAAATGACGGTGCATTGAAGTGGTGGACAGATTTCTCTTCTCAGGGCCCCTACTCGATTTCGAGAGGCAAATTGTGTAGACGACACTATATCTGTCCTCGGCGCATTCCTTGAGAAAACTCTACACCTTTGAGAAACGTGCCCTCGATGGGGGAGTTTTTCTGGGCTGGGTACAAAAGGGAACATCTTCGGACATTCCGGGTCTGGCCTGGCTTCGGCAAAGCAGCTGACCTCTGCCTCTGGACATGTCTCTGCCTCTAGCTACCCTTTTTGGTGCTGCACCTGCCTCAACATCCACACTACTTTCCCAGCTTGATATCCGCCTTGTCCAGGTGGGGTCGGTGTCCTCGTCGTCCACCACCTCCTCTTCCAACTCCTGTCTCGCCTCCTCCTCCTGCACAATGCGCATGTCAACTGGCTGCCCTGACAGCAACTGCGTCTCATCGTCGTCGATGAGGGTGGGTTGCTGGTCATCCGCCACCAAATCGACCGGAGATGGAGGAGACTCTAGTGTTTGAGCATCTGGACACAGATACTCGTCTGTTAGGTCCGTGGAATTGCGAAATGGAGGGGCAGGTTGCGGTACAGTCAAAGGAAGGGAGAACAGCTCTGGGGAGCAGGAACAGTTGGGGTTATTGTTCTGGGAAGATTGGGAATTTTGGGTGGAAGGAGGACAAGACTGTTGGGTAAGAGGAGGTAGAGGCTGACTGGCTGGTGGACAATGTGCTTTATCCAACAGCCATTGCAAGACCTGTTCCTGGTTCTCGGGCCTACTAAGGTTTGTACCATTCAGCCTAGTTAATGTGGAACTTTTGTGCAAAGCGCAGAACTTAGGGCCCGCCTGATGTTAAGGGACACACGCTGGTACAAGGCTCAACTCACCCTAAGTGCCAAAAACACTGCTGGTGCAAGGCTCTACTCATGCCAAGGGCCTCAATCTCTGCTGGTAGCTCAGCTTAAGGTCCTGTAACTTTGTTTGGAAGGGCTCATGTTAAGGGCTAGAAAAGTGAATTTTGGAAGGTCTTACCACATCACACACACACACACACACACACACACACACACACACACACACACACACACACACACACACACACACACACACACACACACACACACACACACACACACACACACACACACACACACACACACACACACACACACACACACACACACACACACACACACACACACACACACACACACACACACACACACACACACACACACACACACACACACACACACACACACACACACACACACACACACACACACACACACACTGACAGTTAAGGGTGAGGGCTTTTGGATTTCCCATTGTCTATTCCATCCGTGGTTGTCATGTGGAACGTGATTTAAAGGGGTGGTTGTTACTGTTTGTTGAGCTTAAATTGGGGTTTGTGTCCATCCATTTGGGGAGTAAAGAAGGTTTCCAGGTATTTTCCCACTTTGATCGAGCGGGGCCCCCGGAAGAAGGCTTAGCGTGCCGAAACGTGCGTCGGGCTGACAAACAGACACTAGGTGTTCTTGCCTTACATCACAGTGATTCTATATGGGTAAGATGGCATATTTCTTCTTGATGTAGACCTACCCTTATTGTATTTTACATTATGTGTGCATTATACCTGCGGCTCTGCCTCCCTGATGACAATATGTTGTAAACATGGGTTTATCCCTGTTCCTGCTTCGGAAATACATATTATTGGTCATTTTCTGACTTTATGTGGAATTAAGGAGAGTGTTCTTTCTGCAATCAGGATATTATGACTATATACATGCTTAGTCAATACTAGGAGAGTAGTTTAGCTGCATTTGGGTAGTGTGATTATTCAATAAATTGTTTGTGGAGGTTGCATCAGGTGTAGTTCATCTTACTATATATATATATATATATATGTGCAATACTATTTCACTAAGATTCATCTATGTGTACTGTTTTATACGGTGTTTTGCATCTGTCCAGTATATGTGTATTTTTCTATATTGATGTATATAATTTTTAACATTGTGTTAATAAAGGTATATATTTTTTATACTTGAACCTGTAGTTGGATATGTTGAGTGTCGATAACCATCTGGCCTGTTCCAGTTTTGTGTTTGTACATATAGATTTCATGTATTTTGAAGTGTCAGGTACAAGTTATTGCACTACATTGGCATAAAATAAACCTTTTCAATGCTATCTATCTAGGTTATATCCTAAAGTCATCTTTCCGCATGGTACAATAAAATTTAAAGAGTCCCAGGTAGGGAATAATGGAAATGTCACAATATTAATTTTAATGACTGATCATTTACATTGGTGACATATAGAGGATGAATACAAATAGAGCGTCTTCTCCACATCCAAAGTGCATTATCAGCAACATAAGCAATTCTAGTTACCACTGGAAACAATAATCTGTAATTGTTGCTTTCAGTCCTAATTTGGTATGTCCCTGGTTTTTCATCTCAATCTAATCTAAACCTATTTGAGCAAATAAAATGATATTTACCTCATCCTCTGTTACAAGCTTTCAAGATTACTGGCTTCAGGAAAAATCAATACAAAATAGCATCTTATCAGCAGGTTTGAGCTCAGAAAGAATTCGAACTTTTCTTCCCTTTTTTCTAACTTACTTCTCCCCTGGAGTTAAGACACAGCTTAAAGCAGACAAAAAGGGACTTGAATAAAATAATACTTGGTTGTGCTTAGAAACACAATTAAGCGCCTGGCTTTATATGGGACCGTGACCGATTTACTATCTAATCTCTTCACATGTCCAAACTGATTAAAGGGAGTCTGTCGCGTCCCAAATGTCTCTGAAACCAATAATAATGCTATGTAGGGGCCTATAATAGGTGCAGAAATGTAACTTTGTCTTCACAGACTAATGAAGCAATGCATAAATAATGAATTTCTTATGATTATGCACATTGACTTGCAAGTTAATCGGGGGTGGGCACAATTTGGCCATAAGTGCACCCATAAAAGCTCTCCTTTTATTGCTCCTTTGGGTATGATGGACATGTCAACCTCTGCCTGTGACATGGCTGTATGCAAATCTAGTAAATCATGCCCCACCCCCAGTGCACTTGCAGACTTTTTTGCATAATTATAAAATAATGATTATCTGTAACTTGCTTCATTGGTTGGTGGCTACGCATTATGGACCTGACAGGTTCCCTTTAATTTTATATGTATTATATTTGTATGTCTTAAAAGTATTTTCTAACATATATCATTAAAGTACCTATGTATCAAGAGTTCACTGTGGTTTGATATTGAGACCTCATATGATACTAGAATTCACAAAAAAATTTCCCTAGACTTAAAATATGACTTTTATGATAATAGTTGATAAAATATGAAAACTAAGTAAACAAAAAGTGCTCAAATAGAAAGTAAAGGGGTCGATCCGTTTAGTATTATAGATACATAACGCCCCCCCCCCCCCATACTAAATATGTCAGGGTACTACTATTGTTTGATACTATTAACATGTGGCTGTAAGTGAATAGCATGTAATATATCTTATCGGACAGAAATGCCTCTTTCTGCTCTTATTAGGTTGTTTCTTGCTTCCCTCCCTCTGCTAAAATGACTTTCAACAGAATATTCCTGCTCTATCCATCTCAAGAAGGACTACAGGTTACATGGCTCAGATGACTCATGTATATAGAAGTCTATGAAGGGGGAGGGTAAGGAATAAAAAGGAATTGTAGCAGATAATAGAAGATTGCAGATAAATGCAGATTCAGGCTGTTGTTTATCACAAAGCTCCTTCCTCAAATCAGTACAGGTAAATGTTTTGTATAATATATGTCCCTGTAACATCTATGCCTGTTTGGGTCTCTGCACCACCCTCCGCTCGCACGCTGCGGTGCAGGAGAAGTGTTCAGTTTGATTCCTTGCTTAGAGTTTTTAACTCTGTCCTTTGGTTTTGTCCTCGCTAGCTTCCTACTTACTCTTACTATTTTGTACTACTGACCTCTGACATTTGGCTTCCCTTTTTGACTTCTCTTTGGATTATGATTATGTACTGCTTTGTCTCTCTGGCTTTCCCTTGCTTTCTGACTTTGCTTTTATGTTGTTTTGTAATTTAAATAAAAGTAAAATTTTATTTAACCACGTATGCCTGAATTTGTCGGACTTCACTTGAAGCTGGATTTTATTCGATACCAAGTACTGTATATCTGCTACCTGGGAATGGCTAGACTTCCTGTTTAGGTTAGATGTCTAAAGCTAAGGCCCCATGTAGTGTCCCACAGCAAAAAAAAGTGCTGCAGGAAAAACTACGGCAGCAACACATCACGGTTTTCCCCACAGTGCTTTTAACAGAAAGTCTATAGAGACTTCCTCTGCAAACAGGAAAAAGAACCGGACCAGCCTCCTCCAAGGAACAGACAAGAAAACAGCGTTCACCCAAATGTATTACGAACTTCTTTATTATCACGATGAGGCTTCAGGCCAGCATTTGCCCTTTCTCAAGTGCAGATTCTATGTCTTTGCACATTCTTTTGAAAAATGGGCATTCATGTGGCATTGACGCCTAAGATGGAGCAATGGAGATTTGTTCCTCTTCAGACATTCATCTTCCATTATACCCTACCCTACTGGCATTTCCTTGTGTATAATTGACATGCTGCGATTTCCAAAACTTTAACAGCTTTGGAAATTGCCGCATGTCCGTAATGCATATTTTAGAATCCAATCTACTAAACAGTGACTGTAAAATGCCATGTTTTCTTCATTCACACCACTTGGGGCCCCAGCCTAAAAGTTGTTTGTTGTCGGCTACATTCATACTATAACATGGTATCAAGGAGCTTGATATCATGACTCGCATCAATATGCCCTGAGGATGTCTCCATGTAGAAATTTTAATACATATATAACATAATTGAAATACTACATTGTAATATTTCCATGTTTTATAGTGATATGGAGCATTTAACATCACCGGTTGATGTGTTAGAAATTGAATTAAAAATTATGTCTAAGTACAGTACAATATCTATCCATAGCACAATGAAGCGATCACTTCTCGTCTCCGAGCTAAGAGGATAAATTTAGCCCAAGGTCAGTCATTGTATGTGTATGTGACCATGTTATACCACGTCTAAATTTCTATAAAAGATATAGCTATCTAGATGCAAAAAATTACATTTCAAACACAATCAGCTTAAGTGACAGCCTGGATGAAGAGAAGGTGTCCTTAGAATCAGGTGCTATTGAAAAAAACTGCAATTATTATAGATGTGAAAAGTGTTATATAAACAGATTTTACTTGTCATAGACCATATGTTTTTGTGTCATAAAAATAAAGACAGTTTATTGGTACATATGAAATTTCTAGGCTGAACAGAGCTTTTGATGGAATAGGGGAAAAAAAATCACCACTATAAGAAACATGAATTTCACGTTTCTTTGTCTCATAAAGGTCTAATACAAGGTTTTTGTCCATTTTCTTTCAGCCCAGCGCTTTCATCAGAGATATCAAAAGTAGCAATTACATTTTGCAATAAACTGCACTTTCTGTTTGTTGTTCGCAATATACTGTCCATTTCTTCTCTTTGCTTTGATATAATAAAACCATACATAAATATAGACTGAAGTTACATGTTCATATTAAAACAGAAATTAATTATTGTTTAAAGGTCATTAGCAAATTTTTGTCTCAAAAAGGTAAAACTTTAGTTAGTCAAAAGCCACAATGGTGATATGATGTTCACGCTGCTAAGGTCACATGTCTTATATAGCAAGTCATCACATTGTCCTAAATAACAAAGATGAGGGGGAAACAAAGAACTCAAAACTAGGGTTGAGCGATCGGGATTGGAAAAGATCGGATTCCGATCAAGCAAATTTCATGATCGGGATCGGCTGGAAAACGATCGGAAATCGGATTTGGAAATCTCAAGATTGGCTCAACCCTAAAAGTGACTTTTAGGAAGCATGGACTAGGGTTGAATGATCGGAATTGGAAAAGATCGGATTCCGATCGGCGATCAAGAAAATTTCACGATCGGGATTGGCTGGAAAATGATCGGAAATCAGATTTTAAAATCGATCCTGAAATATCAAGATTGGCTCAACCCTACTCAATTTGGAGATTTTTTTGTGCAAAGCAGCTTCTGGCTAAGGCCCTTCGGGACGTCCTGCAAGAACGGATTGCGATTCTTCCCACAGCATTTTAAACAGAAAGTTTGCAGAGTTTTTCTCCGCAGACTTTCTGTTACAATTATATCTATGGGGAAACTGCCAACGTTTCTGTAGATATAATTGACATGATGTGAATTCCAAATGCCGGTTTTGCAAATTGTTGCATGTCCACACCGCGGTTTTTAGCACAAAGTGGGCATGGGATTCACTAGAATCCCATCCACTTTGCACTTACTGTAAAATTTGGGCAAATTGTGGTGTTTCCGGCCCATGGGGCCTCTCCTGGTGTTTCTCAAAAATGCAATATTTTTGATCCAAAGTCAGGAGTGGATCCAGCAAGAAAGAGAAGAATCCGTCCATCATTTATGTTTTCAGGTAATTTAGAATCCACCACTGGCCTTGACTACATAAAACTGTATAAAAAACCATAGTAGCATCCTAATCCCCACTCCAAATAAATATTGTCAAATCAATATCTTACAGATGTAACCATGCTTTCAATGACTTATATTGTGAATTATCACAGGGCAGAAAGTTATGAGATTAAAGTTTCATTATTTTCCCTTCTGGACGTGGCAGAAACAGTGGATGTTGTGTTTTCATGCAGCCTAGCACTATGCATATATTTCCCAGCACAAGACTGAATATTACACAACATTTATTGATTTATTTTGAGATTTTTCCAGTAAATTATTGCAATTATACATGTTTTGTTATACACATTTTTATTTCCTTTGTGTGTATTGGAACAGAGAAAAAAAAAAGCAAAATGGATATAATTTCACACAAAGCTCCAAAAATGGGCAGGAGAAAAATTGTTGGCACTTTTCTTTTAAATTGTGGGTAAATAGCTTTGCTTTTAGCATGTGATGCTCGTGCAAACTCATCTGTAGCTGTCAGGAATGTTATATCTGTTGTGGCTGCTTTAAGGTTGTCGTGTCCACATAAAGAAGCTCCGTTAGGATTGTTTGTTGCTGCTTTAATATTGCCATGACAATAGGGAAGCTTCCTGATCAGGCCTTTATAAACCACTCCCTCATTACCCAGCTTTGCTGGATAATTAGTTTGCTACTTCCTGCTTAGCTTCTGACCTTATACTGACCTTTGGCTGTGTTCTTGGATTCCTCTCTGTCTTGCGACTTTGTTATGGTGTTCCTGATTGGTTTCAACTATTGGCTTAGTTTTCTGGATTTATCTTCGTCTTGTGATTTGGTTCTTTGTTGCCCTCTATAGATGCTGACCCATGATTGATGACTATTCTGTTATCTCTGGCCCTGTGAGTAGTGTGTTCTGGTCACAATTCTGGTCTTCAAATTCAGAAAAAGTTCATCTGTTCTTACGAGGAGCTCTGGTCAAGGCGTTTGAGGCTGTGCTTGATGCACAGTAGTGCATTACCTTTAAGTAGTATTGTCTACTGCTCACAGTTGTCAGCCCATTTCTGCTACTGTTTTCCTGAAGACCAGTACATTTCTTACCTTGTATCTGAATCCTAATAGTGGCAAGTAACTTTTGTAGTCAATATAAAACTAACACCTGAAACCAGATAAAAAGGAGAGAAGTTGACTCAGTCTTTGCATTGTGTGTCTGCTTGTGCCATCTAAGCATGGAGAACAGAAAGAGGAGAAGGGAACTGCCTGAGGACTTGAGAACCAAAATTGTGGAAAAATATGAGCAATCTCAAACTTACAAGTTCATCTCAAATCTTGATGTCCCTTTGTCCATGGTGCATAACATAATCAAGGAGTTTGCAACCCATAGCACTGTAGCTCATCTCCTGTATGTGAATAGAAGAAAAAAGTTGATGAAAGGTTGCAACGCAGGATAGTCCATATGGTGGATAACCATCTCCAATCACGTTCCAAAGAAATTAAAGTTGTCCTGCAGGCTCCGGATGTATTAGCATCCACATGAACTATCTGTCGACATTTGAATGAAATGAAACGCTATGAGAGGAGATTATGTAAGACCCTACTGCTGACATAACAAAGTTAGACTGCAATTTGCCAAAATGTATGTGAGCAAGCTAACATTCTTCTGGAAAATGTCTTGTGGACAGATAAGGCCAATATAAAGCTTTTTGGTAAAGCACATCATTCTACTGTTTACCAAAAATGGAATGAGACCTACAAAGAAAAGGAAACAGTACCAACAGTCAAATATTGGGGAGGTTCAAAGGTGTTTGGGGTTGTTTTGAACTGGGTGCCTTGATTATGTGCAAGACATAATGAAATCTGAAGAATACCAAAGGATTTTGGGTCACTATTTAGGGTTCAGTGTCAGAAAGCTGGAAAGCAGGACATTGACTCCAAACATACTCCAAAAGGCACTGGAGAGATCTTAAAATTGCTATTGGGAGAAGGCACGCTTTAAATATGAGAGGCCTGGAGCCAAAATTGGTCCAAAATTCCAGTTGAGAGGTATAGAAAGCTTGTTATATAAAGCAAATTACTTCAGTTATTTTTTCCAAAGTGTGTGCAGCACAATATTAAGTTGAGGGTGCCTTTAATTTGGTCAAACAAAACATGAGTAATTGTAATGATTTTCTGGGAGAAATACTTAATTTTCTGGAAAAAATTCATGGGTGACAACATTTATGGCCATGATTGTATCGCACCATCATATTCTGCAGTACTTTACAGATAGTACCAATACTGTCCCTTATTGGGCTCACAATCTAAATTCCCTAACACTATGTGTTTGGAGTGTGAAGGAAATAGGAGTGCCCAGAGGAAACCCACACAAACAAAGGGAAAACATACAAACTCCATGCAGAGGTCATCCTTGGCTGGTTATGAATCCAGGCTAACCACTGAGCCACCAAGCTGCCCGTATACAACATAAAGGGTCAGGGTTTTGAAAAATTTTAGCAAATTTAATAAAAGTGCAGCATCCCAGTGGATAGTGCAAAATCACATATGTTGTATTTATACTGCATATATATTGTGGGGAAGGTAGCCGAGCAGCAGTAATGGTGTGGACCCAACCAGTCAGAGATAGGGACACAAAATCTGTAGCAAATAGGTTTATTTAGAAAAGAAACATCAAAATAAATAAACCTTCACTTCAGGCACAAAATGAGCAAAATAAAATACAGCCTTAACTTCAGGCAAAATAATGTCAAATAAAAGCCTGCTCGTCTGAGCACTAACTAAACAACTAACTGTACATGTGACTTACTACCAACCACATTAGTAAACTAAGTGCAACAAAGTTTCACCAAACTCTCAGTGTGTCTGGACAGACCCAGGACTTCCTCTTGCTCCCAGGGCCTTCCCTGAAGTACAGGCTCTGCAGCATATTATGGTCCAGTAGTGGGCCTCAGGACCTACACCTGGGGCTGAAACCTATTCAAGACCCACGTTGGACCATACATAGCTCAGAAACCTGGGGCTGATATAGTGGGACTCCAGCACTTTGTCACTTGTGCCACTGTGTATATTGTTTGTATGTACACTGAAGTGCTTTTTAACCCCTTCCTTTCAATGCTATTTTTATTTAGGGGGGGGTTTTTTACTGTTCGCTTTCCAAAAGCCATAACTTTGTTAGATTTTCAGATCCATATAACAGTTGATTGTTTATGAGATAAATTGTACTTCCTAATGGTACCATATTCCAAAATATAGGAAAAACAAATCAGAATGGAGTGGAAATAGTAAAAACTGCAATTCACTTTTTTTTTTTTTTGACAAGTTATGGTTTTACAGTGTCCACTGTGCAGTAAAAATAACATGTTTTCTTTATTCTGAGGGTCAGTATGATCACACACTATTATATTTATATGTATTGCCCTTACAAAAATTCAAAGCTGAACTATGCAAAAATTTACTGTATTCTGACACCTAAAACTTTTTAATATTTCTGTGTTACATTGATGGGGTTAGGGGTGCTGAATTTCCCCATCTCTGCAGATATTGTATTATGGAGGTATACTGCACATAATAATTCACTATAGACTCATTTATAAGAGGTCACTGTGAGGTGGCAGGTGGGCTGCTAGAATTTAGCATTTTTTTAATTCTTAAATTTTGTCAAAAATTTGGAAAATAATGAAAAAATTTACCAAGAAAGAAATGCCGATTAGAACTAAAGAAGATGTACATGGTCAATTGATACAAAGACAACTGGTGTTTGACATTTAAGACAGTAAAGATAACAAACGCAATCTCTAAAGTCAGAGCTGAGATGAGCTAGTCAGTGTGGTATGGTGGGTGACAATCACATTTGTACAAAGAACCTCATTTTGTAAAATTTGCATGCAAGCTATAGGTCACTGTAAATTGTTTTATATTATCAGGAGAATACATATGGCTTTCTGCTTAGTCTGGCAGCTGAAGAAGTGGCATGTATAGATATTACGAGGCATCATATCGAGAATTAATAGAATTATAATTTCTGTATACTGCAGTCGTGGTTTACTTGTCATATTGGTTAGACACGTGCAAATATTTATGTAACAAACTAAGCTGCTTTTTTCAGCACAACATTGTTGTTTCATGATAAGATATCACAAAGTGATATGTTAACTATCCTATTTGTGTCAATGTATGGCCACCCTGCAGCCTATCAAAACTTATGTAAGGCTGGATTCACATCTGTAAGACACTCCGCCGGTGATTCTGCTTGAAATCGGTGGAGAGAAAAGGACTTATACTCTATGGGTCCATCGGTTTCCACAGGTAACCACTTTATAAGAAGACAAGGTGTCCATCTGTGGGGCCAGCGTCGCACCTCCCATGAGGCGACCTGAAGCGAGCGCTTCAGGCGGCGCTATGTCAGGACCCCAGGGAGGGCGGCATTTTTGATTATCTAAGCCAGTCCAGGACAAGCTGTCCTGGACTGGCTTAGCACCGAGCGGTGGTTTGGGGAGGCCACTGGAGCAGCGCTGCTCCAGCAGCCTCCCCTCACGCTCAGGCAGAGAGCAGGTCTTCTCCATGCCTGCTCTCTGCCTGTGAACGGCACTAAGCCCCACCCCTTCACTCCACCACGCCCCCTGCTCTCCGCCACGCCCCTTCGCTCTGCCTCCTCCTCCCGGGGGGGGGGGGGCTTTCTGTAGTTCGCCTCGGGCGGCGAAAGGGGTAGGTTCACCCCTGTTTGGGGCCACCACGTGAAACCAAATGGCAGAGACACAAATGCTCGTGTGTACCTAGCATAAGCACATTGTGATATTGTGTTGAATTGATTTCAAGACAAATTGGAATTCTTAACTAGAGATGGGCAAACCTCACAATATTTATTTTCAATGAATATTCTTGATGAACCAGATATCCATTTCATTTCCTAACAAACTTATTCAGAAGCGAAAGTGTTATTATTATACTCTAAACTAAGACCCAGCATCATAACTTCAATGCACCATACCCCTGTGATTGGTTGGTCTCAGCAGTAACCCCGGGAATGTCTGCTGAAGAGGTAAGAAATTTGTGATTTTGTCTCACTACCCCTGAACCCAGAGTATAATAGTATTTTGAGGGTGAAGAACCCCAAAACTTATGTGTTCAAGCAAACCCAAAACTACTTGTATCGAAATTTAAGATCACGTAAGTATGGACAGATCTGTATATTACCTTGGACTGGTTAGCACTTCTAAAATCCCAACTAAGTAGGACAGGTGGATTTTTTATTCCCATCATTTTCCCACAATTATTAAGTTAATTCTATGAAGTGAAAAATGGGGTTATGCAGTTTGTTTAAAAGAACCTTTTGTATATTTTTGTAAAAAGATCGCATGTTGAATGTTGAAGATGCTTCTATGATTACAATATTAATTATTTAACCAGAGGAGTAGTTACAGCATAGCGTGTGCAGTGGTAGCAGTCACTACCAGGTCCTGGACCCTGAGGATGCCCCAAAGGTCATTTTGCCACATAAATTATACTTATTATAGTATTGTTGCAAAGCCACACAAAAGCAACAGCAGGAGTTGGCTGATAACAGCGAGAAATAGAGATATTTAAAATCAGCACAGTACTGCGAGCCAAGGCAGACCCCCAAACACCTTCACTAGAGCCCACCGTGAGGCTGGATGGATTTTAGCTGAATCTGAGAGTCTGAATTGTCACCAAGAGAAGCCTCTAACAATAATAAATGAACTGCAAGCTGAAACAAAAAAAAACGTACTATTGACTTACAGAGCAGACTCAGTGCAGGTGAATAGTCGTACAGGCATGGGTCAGAACTGGGAAAGGTCAGAGTCTAAATCAGAAGACAGAAGCGATATACAGAAGCAGGACAAGTTTCAGAATCTGAACAGGTATGTCGTAGGCAGAATCAGCAGACACTAGAGTATTCAAAATAAAGGCAAGGGTCAGTATGAAACAAACATGAACACACACAGAAAACAGAGCCAAACTAGGAAGTAGAACAACAATTAGGTGGTGTCTGTGTCAGTAGGGAGGGGGTTTATATAGGCCTCCTTTGCTGATCATTTGACCACCATAGGAAACTTCTGAAACTGCAGAAGCCTCCCAGATTAACATGGTAAGCTTAAAGCAGCCTGACAATAACACTATTGTAAATAGCACAAGGTTAGTAGGGATCCCATTGGAGCCCCTGAGCTTCAGGTTCTGCCCATTGAAGTTAAATGGTGACCCTGTGAACTGAAGTACATACAGTCCTATGAAAAAGTTTGGGCACCCCTATTAATCTTAATCATTTTTAGTTCTAAATATTTTGGTGTTTGCAACAGCCATTTCAGTTTGATATATCTAATAACTGATGGACACAGTAATATTTCAGGATTGAAATGAGATTTATTGTACTAACAGAAAATGCGCAATATGCATTAAACCAAAATTTAAGGGTGCAAAAGTATGGGCACCCTTATCATTTTATTGATTTGAATACTCCTAACTACTTTTTACTGACTTACTGAAGCACAAAATTGGTTTTGTAACCTCAGTGAGCTTTCAACTTCATAGCCAGGTGTATCCAATCATGAGAAAAGGTATTTAAGGTGGCCAATTGCAAGTTGTTCTACTATTTGAATCTCCTCTGAAGAGTGGCATCATGGGCTACTCAAAACAACTCTCAAATGATCTGAAAACAAAGATTGTTCAACATAGTTGTTCAGCGGAAGGATACAAAAAGCTGTCTCAGAGATTTAACCTGTCAGTTTCCACTGTGAGGAACATAGTAAGGAAATGGAAGACCACAGGGACAGTTCTTGTTAAGCCCAGAAGTGGCAGGCCAAGAAAAATATCAGAAAGGCAGAGAAGAAGAATGGTGAGAACAGTCAAGGACAATCCACAGACCACCTCCAAAGAGCTGCAGCATCATCTTGCTGCAGATGGTGTCACTGTGCATCGGTCAACTATACAGCGTACTTTGCACAAATAGAAGCTGTATGGGAGAGTGATGAGAAAGAAGCCGTTTCTGCACGTACGCCACAAATAGAGTTGCCTGAGGTATGAAAAAGCACATTTGGACAAGGCAGCTTCATTTTGGAAACAAAAATTGAGTTGTTTGGTTATAAAAAAAAGGCGTTATGCATGGCGTCCAAAAAGAAACAGCATTCCAAGAAAAACACATGCTACCCACTGTAAAATTTGGTGGAGGTTCCATCATGCTTTGGGGCTGTGTGGCCATCGGGAATCTTGTTAAAGTTGAGGGTCGCATGGATTCCACTCAGTATCAGCAGATTCTTGAGAATAATGTTCAAGAATCAGTGACGAAGTTGAAGTTACGCCGGGGATGGATATTTCAGCAAGACAATGATCCAAAACACCGCTCCAAATCCTCAGGCATTCATGCAGAGGAACAATTACAATGTTCTGGAATGGCCATCCCAGTCCCCAGACCTGAATATCATTGAACATCTGTGGGATGATTTGAAGCGGGCTGTCCATGCTCGGCGACCATCTAACTTAACTGAACTTGAATTGTTTGTCCAAAATACCTTTATCCAGGATCCAGGAACTGATTAAAAGCTACAGGAAGCGACTAGAGGCTGTTATCTTTGCAAAAGGAGGATGTACTAAATATTAATGTCACTTTTCTGTTGAGGTGCCCATACTTTTGCACCGGTCAAATTTTGGTTTAATGCATATTGCGCATTTTCTGTTAGTACAATAAACCTCATTTCAATCCTGAAATATTACTGTGTCCATCAGTTATTAGATATATCAAACTGAAATGGCTGTTGCAAACACCAAAATATTTAGAACTAAAAATGATTAAGATTAATAAGGGTGCCCAAACTTTTTCATAGGACTGTATTAAAGAGGACCTTTCACCACTTTTGAGCACATGCAGTGTTATATACTGCTGGAAAGCTGACAGTGCGCTGAATTCAGCGCACTGTCGGCTTTCCCGATCTGTGCCCGGTGTAAAGAGCTTACGGTGCCGGTACCGTAGTGCTCTATGGTCAGAAGGGCGTTTCTGACCATTAGCCAGAGACGTCCTTCTGCCTTGCGGCGCCTATCGCACTGTACTGTGGAGCGGGGAGGAACGCCCCCTCACTCTGCTCACACAGCTCGTCCATAGACGAGCATTATCAGGAGCGGGAGGGGGGAGTTCCTCCCCGCTCCACAGTACAGCGCGATTGGCGCCGTGAGGCAGAAGGACGTTCCTGGCTAATGGTCAGAAACGCCCTTCTGACCTTAGAGCACTACGGTACCGGCACCGTAAGCTCTTTACACCGGGCACAGATCGGGAAAGCCGACAGTGCGCTGAATTCAGCGCACTGTCAGCTTTCCAGCAGTATATAACACTGCATGTGCTCAAAAGTGGTGAAAGGTCCTCTTTAATAATAAAGCTTAACTAGGTATTACTCCCTGGATAACACCCTTACGTGGACTTGTCTGAGCTCAGTGGACTCTTCAAACAGTCAATCGGTGGAAGTGCTGAGAGTTGTACCTGTACAATCTGATATTGATGGCTTATTGTGAGTATAGGCTAGCAATATCCTAAAACTGCAAAACCCATGACACATAATATTAAATATAGGACTATTCCTAGCAATAAACAAATATGCATCTATGTATTATTATTTATTTCTGCTACTTGTTTAGTGCCAACATATACTCCCGCATTACGTATGTGTGCATGTATCTATGAATATCATTTATCAATGTTTTTCTTTAATACCATGACAATTTATGTACATTAGTCATTAAAATAAAATATTAATGATCAGCTTCAGGTTGGTTGTTATTTGGTCATGAAAAATTAGAAGCTGAATGCTAACTAAGAGAATCTCCCTAAGGTGCAATGCACATTAACATATTCTATAGGCTCTTTGAATTTTTCATTTACAACCCTAAAATGAGGGCTTAAATTGCTAAACAGATAATGCATACTAAATCAGCTACACCCCTTAAATGGGGTAAAGCTATTCATTTTTAATCAGTGTGAGATAACATGTAATGCCGCCAACATGCCTTATTATGGGGAAGTACAGGCCACTAAATTACGACCCAGATGTAAGTTATGCAAGTGTCCTATAGCTTAAATAACAAAACGCTTTGCATGACACGCCGTGACTATGTGATTTGTATAACAAAATTGTACAGGCATTTTCCTCCATAAAATGAGAGATCAGCGTATTAAGCATATATCATAAAGCATATCATGCCTTGTCAGTACAGATGAAATTAACATTTTTATTAGTTACCATTAGTATCCATAGGCTACGGATGACCTTAGCCAACAGAGTATTCTTTAGCTACCCTGACATGCATCTGTATTAGCCAATCATAAAAACATGCACTTGATTATCAGGTCTCAAGACTTGTTAAATCAATACGCAGCATAACCTTGAATGATGGCCTTTGTGGGTTTCCTGACATATGGGAATATATACAGTCGGAAATGAGAAAAAGGAAAATTTACTTGTGTTAATTTCTGTATAAAGTAAATATGCAGTGGTAAATAATTCAGACTTATCAATTCAATGTCTTATTGTTTACAACTGGCATAGGAGAAACAGTGAATGTTTCTATTGACTTCTATATACTACTTCATTTAGAATATTCCCAGGGACGCTGTATGCACCAAGACCTGAGATATCTATTTATCTATGTACAGATAATTAGATATTTTTACATTGCCTTACACTGAATTACTACTATAGTATTTGCTATATCTTTATACAGTATAGAGATGTAGCAAAGGTTATCTTGACTCATAACACGTTAACAACACTGTGGCAAAGAGTAAACACAACATTTTCAATGAGCTCCCAAGTCAAGGTAACAGTGCTACATCCATAGAACCAAAATTAATCTCTATTATTTGTTCTTTACTCTTTATGAGTGGACCAATTTGCACCAAATGTGTCACATAGATATATCAGGTGCTTTCAATGGTTTAAAACAGGATTTTTAGATCTCCAGGGCCTTCTTCTAAATCACATAAGATTTACATGATAGCCAATATGGTAGAAGCTTGTAGGTCCTTCACTCTTAAGCCCATTGCACATGTCCCGTTGTGGGACCAACAGTCATGCGTGTGCTGCCTGTACACTGGTCATGCTTAAGCAGCTCCATTCGAACAATGAATGGGGCTCATGCAAAACTGGACAGGAATGGGACCTGTCCTGAGCTTTGAAGCCCAGACTGTCAACCCACAAACATATCTGTGTGATATACGGTTATGTGCATGGGCCAACAGAAATGAGTGAAAAACCCAGATAGCACACTGACCTAGCCCGCGGTTGTATGCAAGGTACAAGGAGCCTTAGTTTCACTGACATACACAAAGTTTTAGACCAGGATTCATAACTAGAGATGAGCGAACAGTAAGATGTTCGAGGTTCGATATTCGTTTCGAGTAGCCTGTCAATATTCGACTACTCAAATCAAATATCGAACCCTATTATAGTCTATGGGGGGAAAATGCTCGTTTCAGGGGTAGGGAACGTTTGATCAAATTATACTTACCAAGTTCACTAGTGAGGGTCGGGCTGGATCCTCCATGCAGTCTTCTCCGTGCAGCATCCCCGCGGCGTCTTCCGGCTCTTCATTCACTCTGCCAGCCATCGGTCCTGGGCAGAGCCGACTGCGCATGCCCACACTACAAGCGGACATGCGCAGTCAGCTCTGCCCAGGCCCGATGCCTGGCAGAGAGAATGAAGAGCCGGAAGATGCCGCAGGGAAGCTGCACGGAGAAGACTTCTAAAGGTAGGAGAAGAACCACCATTGATTGGCCGACTGTATAGCATTCAGCCAATCAATGCAGGTTCTGCATCGAACTTTTACATTCGAACAGCGAGTGGTACTCGATCGAATACCGTAGTATTCGATAGTATTCGTAGTATTCGTAGTATTCGTAGTATTCGAATACCGTAGTATTCGATAGAATACCTACTTGATCGAGTACTACTCGCTCATCTCTATTCATAACAGTCCAGCCATTTTTGATTAACATTGGGTTTCTATAACAATCCAGCCATTTTTCTTTACTCACTATCAACAGACTGGATTCCAATATTCTCATAAATTGAAACCCTCTCATACCAGTCATGCCTCCAAAAAAGGAACCCTGCACTTGGTCAGAAGACTCCTGCCGTAAGGCACATGGCTGCTGTCCCAGCTGCTGATACCTCTCAGCAGACCCAAGCCCATTTCTATCTGATAAGATCTGTCTTAGCCAACAGTGAGTTGTTGAAACTCCCCCCCCATACTGAGGCCAGAGGCCGTCTCAGTAAATCAGACCAGAAGCTGGCTCCATATCAGCAGCAAACTAAGTTTTTTAACCACGCACAAAAAAACAAAATAGATCAGAGTAGTTGTGTGAGCTGCTTAATAAATGTGGGATTCTTAAAGGAGAAGTCCACAAATAGCTCTAGTCTTGTTTTGCTTTGTATTGTCATTGCAAAGTCATTGTTTTTTATTGAATCGCCACATGTTACATGCACAGTTTACGGTGTGCAAATTGTTTAAGTATTTACAAAGAAGGAAACAATGAGAATTCAAATTTTTTTTAGCTCACTTCATGTTTTCTGTAAGTTCTGTCTCCAGCCTGATGTGCTATGTGGACAGTTCAGATATATTAGAAGGGCATAAACAACCCAAATACTTCTGTGCACTCAAACATTAAAAAAGAAAAAAATATATATGTTTTTCATGACATAAAGTAAACAATACTTAGCAAGTCTGAAGCTAGTAGAAGCTACATATGGCTTTTATCACCTGATCATGGTGGAAACTCGCTGCTTGAATAGTAAGTGTGAAGCTTTCCAGGATTTTGAGACCAGCACATGGGAATTCACTTGTGAACATCCAACTAGTTCATACATACAAAGTATAGTCAACAAAATAACAAATATATTGCAATAACAAAATGAAGGTTGTAAGTTCACGGCGTAATTTAATTGGAATTTTATTTTTCTATTTTATATGACATCCATATAGTCCCCAGTGCGGTTTAGAGATTTTTACCTATTTAAGAGACACATGCTGGGGCCAATTTCATAAGAAACCTATTAAAGGGATTTAACTATAACTAGATATTAGATGTCTATTGTAGTTAACGTGGAACAACAATTCAACAACTGGAATCATTAACCAAACTGTTGCGTGTCTAGGTATACGGTAGTTGTACAATACTTGTAAGGTGCCACCTGCTGTTCTTTTGATTCCTTTTCAGACCATGCACTTAATGTGTCCAGTACGGGGGTAGCTCAGTCCCACTTCTGGCATAGTCTTATATAGTACACAGTCAGCAGGAATATATTCCACTATTATATATACTAACCAGAGATGGAATGGATGGATGCACTAGGAGCAGTTTATTCTCAGCAGCATCGAGCATATTACATGGACATGCTCAGAGAGAAGCAAAAGAACAGTAGAGACATCATAACAAGCATATAAGGCAATATCTAGACACTGGAGGATTTTAGTAACTGGTTAAAAGAATTACCTGTTTCTTATAAATTTATTTCATCAAGCCTATGATGGAAAATTCCCAATATACCTTTATTTTTTACTTCTTTCTGATTTCTCACTTTGCTATACTTTCCATAAATTATGAGCTTTGTAATCTGTTGCTTCATATCAATGAAACCTTATGCCTTGGGGGGTTAGATAACATTTTTCCTGATCCTGATCCAATAGGAACATACAGTCATAATAGGAGTTTAAAAAGTTGCAAAATGGCATTCTGGTGTCACCAACAATTTATTTATCTTTCTTTTAAGACAATATGCAACTTACAGTATTGTCCATATTTGTCATCCTAAGTTGGGCTCAAAGTCTAAATTCCCTATCAGTGTGTCTTTGTTGTATGCGAGGAAACCGGAGTACACAGAAGAAACCTACGCAAAAGTGTGGAGGGCATACAAATTTCATGCAGATGTTGTCCTTGACCAGATTCAACTCAAGACCACAACATTGGAAGTAGAAATAAGTGAACCAGATTTGACCCAAATTTTCCAAAAGTTTCAGTCTTGATCTGAACCCAAAAGTTTTTGGGGTTTGTAACCCTCAGAACACTATTCTCTTCCAACTCTAGAGTATAATAAATATAAGCCCAAAGGAGGTACAGTAACATAACAAATATTTATACTCAACTTGCTTCTTCTTACATTCTCTCGTCCTGGCCTTTTCTGGCTTCTGGCTGATATCACGTGGGTCATATGGGGTCACAAGTTATGACATCGTCGTGTACTGAGGTCCAGTCACCCCAGGGTGTGTGGCATTAGCCCGAGCTAGAAGAATATGTTGGGGGACCACTAAATTCTAGTTTGATGGCCAGAAGAGGTTAGTCAAGGAGGTCTCCACTTATTTTCATCTTGTGTCTTATGCACTTGTGGTTCGTGCCAATCAATTTCAGCCAAAAATGAACTGGGCAGAACCTCGTGAATTTTCAACAATACAAATCTCTTGAGGATCGTCTATCTCTAATTACAAGACAACAGTACTAACCACTGAGTCACCATGATGTCTCTGTGTTTACTAGACATATAAGTACCTGGGCATTTGTCCCTTTATATATGCAGCAAACCCTTTGACTGGCAGCGTGTTCTTGGATGATTTAGTCCTCTTTTTAAAATATATATATATATATATATATATATATATATATATATATATATATCTCATCACATAAAAACTTGGTTTTAAAAATTGGACATTTCAGGTGACATCTTCCCCTTAAGTAACATTTAGGAAAAGAAAAATATCTCTTAGAAGGGAATCGGTGTCTGGGAGATCATAGAAAACTATTAAACTAATATCATGTATCATTATTTAAAAATTGTTTCCTTTTGCTGAGTTATATACTATTGTACGTAGCAGGATAAGCTGCCGTGGATTGATAAAACTTACCAACCGTTGAAAAAATATATCTAGCAAAAAGTGTAACAAAATTTGATACTGTACAGTTACAGGAAAGTACCGAAGAACTCGGATAACGTATAAAGAGCAGAAGAACCTTAAGAACTCTTTAAGACCTAATTAAGTGTAAAGGTGCAAAGTAAAAACATCCAAGGGACATCTACAAAATTGCAGAAACTAAACAAATAAAAACTCTCTTGAGATGTGTTTGCTCTTAGTTTTAGGCTACTCTTGAAGGTGTGAAGTAGTGTGTTTGGTTGCAATTGCATATATAAGTATTACATCAAGATTCACATCGCGTCTTTTCTATAGTAGGTGAATTCTTAGATTTATTATATGAACAGTATAGGATTGCCATGTGGACATTTTGATATTTCCCTGCCATAGCGTTCACCATATGGGATAAATATTCTTATATTTTAACAGTATGGCATTTTTTGCATTTGGTATTAACTTATTTGGGGGCTTTTTGGTTCATTTGTCCATGTAATCTCGGAATTTTTTTTAAAGTTTTTTCATGTATTTAATTTTTTTAGCCCTCCCATGGGGCTTGAGTAAGCAGTAGTACTGTATTTCAATCTATAGGAAAATTGCTAGGTTTGCATTAAGTTCTCAGTCTCACTGTGGGAGATCTTTTCTATTGCAGAAAGTGAAAGTGAATGGAAAAGTAACCAGTGTGAGGGGGTTAATGGTCTATGATAAACCTTATCTGTTATCATGGGTACTGCTGCTGGGTCTGCTGTATAAACAACCAAGACTTACTGTAGCAGCTATTGTGCCCGCTCAACTACTGAGTAGAGACTTAGCGTTCACCATAAGTACACGGTGAATGTCAGGAAGAAAATACTAAAATAATCCCATGTCTCATAATGAGTTTTAGACCTTGATTTTGGTTCTCTTTGCTTTTTCCCATTAGGAACAAGTTTTATTGTTGGATCCTCAATGCTCTATAGCACGATTAGGAAATCACTTCTCGTGAAGACTAAAGCAAAGCCATAAGTAAAGATAAATCTATAGCAATGTAAGCGGCAATAAAACTTAAAAAGTAACAAGCCAATACAGCAAGGCTGTACCTGCTCCAACCTCTTCTGAGACAAGGCAAAACAGTTCACATGCAGGATGGTAGTGTTGCCTTGCAGTTCTGGCATCTTTGGTTTGATTGTGACCATTTGCATGGAGTTTGTAGGTTTCGCCCATGATTGTGTCAGTGGCCTCCAGGTATTCTGTTTAGTTATACTCTAAAAACCCACAGTACTAAGGGCGGGTTCACACCTGCGCTCGGTCTCCGCTTTGTGGGTTTCCGTCTTCTGTTGACAGGAGACGGAAACACGGCAGATAGTGTAGACCCGTGAGTATTTTGTGGTCTCTACGGCGAAACCGTCTTTTTTTTTTTTAACTAGACACAAAGTCTTGC